>NC_087153.1:31820521-31838021 GCF_035594125.1 Scylla paramamosain | reverse complement strand
TGTGTAGGTTTAATAAAATATAAAGAAGTCCCACATTGAGTATTTGTCGTTTTCTCCTCGCGCTGTACTGTGCCCATTCTCGCGCGCCTCCCATGAATGACTATTAAAGGCTGGGTTGCGAGGGGCGACTGCAGTAAATATTGCTGTTCCTTCTCCCCACGTGCCAGAAGACTCGTCCATTAAACAACGGTTGATTATGATGGATTAACGATTCCTCAGATGTTAAATGTCAAAGAAAAAAAATAAATAAACGGAAAATCGTGTGAGTTAATTTAACGTTTTTTTTTTTTTTTTTTTTTTTTTAAGTTAATAGGATTTAGTAAGTTTAATAGGATTTTGTACTCACTCCACGGCCAGACCCTGCAGCAGCGGTGGCGGTGGTGGTGATGCGAATCCTTACCTGTGGGAAGGAAGAAAGGTAGTTAGCATAGGACATATCACACTCCTCTTTTAACATAGATTACTATTATCATTTGCTTATTTTCTACTATTACTACTACTGTTACTACTACAATTACTACTACTACTACTACTACCACTACTACTACATTACCATTGTTACTTCTACTACTACTACAAACCCCTCTTCTCTCGCCCTGAGACAAAGTTAACAGGAGGGGAGAGCGGAAAAGCAAAATAAGGTTAGGTGTAAGATAAGCTACACACACACACACACACACATACACACACACACACACACACAGAGGCAGGCAGACACACAAAAATATATAAATAAAAGTGCGTAACGCCCTTTGTGGCTGCGTGTGGCTGCTCACAAGGGCTAGATAGTGAAAGTGTGACGTCATGGATACGTCACGCCCCTGAAAGTAGGCCAGGGTTTGTGCGGTCGTTGACTCCGGGTGTAGCCTCGGTACTAGCCCACCCCGACTCCCCTTGCCTCCCTGCATTCTCCCTCCTCCCCTTCCCACTCTCTCTCCCTTCCACGGTCGCCAGCTCTTCCCTACACACACAAATAGGACCTATGGGTGCATTATGGGGACACTTTATGGAGCTTTGGGGTTCTTTGGCGTATATATTTTGTTCGTGTGTGTGTGTGTGGTGTGTGTGTGTGTGTGTGTGCAGTAAGCACAACACACTTGTTTCAATGAGGACGAATTCACAGTCAATATCGACAACAGTAAATATAGGTTGCCTTAATTCTACGACTCTCCCATCACTGACTGCCTTTCTCTCTCATCCTTCCCCTCCCCACTCACAATCCCACTCTCGCTCTCTGCCAGGGCGAGACAGACGGGAAAGGGAAAGAAAGAGAAAGAGTGTCAGTGAAATCGTGGGTTTGGGGCAAAAGGGTGAGGTATGTGTGTCTTCCTGTGTGTGTGTGTGTGTGTGTGTGTGTGTGTGTGTGTGTGTGTGTGTGTGTGTGTGTGGGCGTGTGTGCGTGTGGTTTCAGTGCTTGCGTCATGGTGCTGCCGTTTCAAAACTCGCGGGTCCTGTGTCGCCCCCCTCCCCCCTACCGCCGAGGGTCGAGGCAGAAAGTGAAAAGGATCTCTGGACGGGGCCGAGGTGATGCTCCTCATGGAGGGGGAGGAGGGTGGCGAGGGGGTGGTGCTAAAGATGGTAAGCTTGCTGAGTGCAGTAAGTGTTGGGGTGGTGTGGGTGGAGGTGCTGAGTATGGCGGGCGTCAGGGTGCTGGTATGGTGGGGATCTGGGTTGATGAGGTGAGCGATGGGGAGAAAACAGCTCACAAGCCAGCGACCTACACTGCTAAGCAGAGGCACAGTCACTCTGGCCTTGGAGTCTTGCACATATGCACACATTCAGCATATCAACGCTTGTGCACGCAATACACACACACACACACACACACACACACACACACACACACACACACACACACACACACACACCGAACAGGAGCATGATTGACGTAAGGGGTTGTGTCTTCATCTCAGAATCCCTCCACAGCTGTGTTGAAAATACATATCATATCTAACACTAAGTGGCACCAAGAGTGCTCTACTTGGGGCGCAATGACCCAGGCAGGCTAACGAGGCCGCCTGACGTAAGGCTGAAAATACCGCCTTAGTACTGCAGAAACACGACCCTAATGACGAGCCCCTGTACAACTCAAGAGCAGTAAGGCTCACCACATCCCTCTCCTGTCCCCCACACCCCCGCCACTCCAACCCCTCCCTGCCTTCCTGCTTGGGGCCAATTTGCAACATGCAAGCATACAAGGGGTCCTGTGGTAAAATTACTGGGCAACGCTGAGCCCAAATCAACAAGGACACAGCGCCTTCATCCCGCTGCTCTAAAACTGTGCTTGGGAGGAAGGAACAACTTTCACGAGAGGAAGGAAGAGGAGGAGGTGTGTAAGTACCACTTATACAAATGAGCGTCTTTGTTAATGTGGAAAGACACCACTGGAGACAAAAATGGAATAAGTAAATAGGCTTCCTGGGAAACGCTCGCCCTGGGGAACACCCGATGCCAACTCCTACTAGCGGCGACAGAATTAAATATAGAGGGGTGCAGAGTGGGGCAGCCGTGTTGGGGATGAGGATGAGGGGCGGCCTGAAACACCCCCAGGACCTCGGGGCTTCCAGGGGCGGAGAGTGAAAGTGGCGCCGCGGTGCTACTGATCCACCGTGATCCAGGTGAAGGTTCGTTACTGTTCCAGGTGAGAGGTACTGCCCCTCTCCCTGCATTCCAGGTGTCCAACTGTCCTGCCACCCGCCTAGGGCACAGGGACACCTCTCTCTCTCTCTCTCTCTCTCTCTCTCTCTCTCTCTCTCTCTCTCTCTCTCTCTCTCTCTCTCTCTCTCGTGAGTTTGTCACATGACACGCTCTATTTAATAACACCTGCAGATCACCTTCCTCACACCTGCTCACCCTCCATCAAGTAATTAATAGCTGCAGTAAAGGCAGCGTCACCCTCGCCACCGGCCCCCCAACTCTCCCTTCCCCCTCGCCTCTGTCCGCCTGGCAGCCGGCAGGTCGTTGCCCTCACGAGCCGTAAGTAGGTTAGTAACAGCTGATGCAGTGTTGCCAGACGCTGGTCACGGTTCAAGGCCAAACAGCGTTAGCTCCCATACAAAACACCCACAAAATGGTGCACAAGGAACGGAAACAAGAAGAGATGAAATGTGATATGCAATATTCATGGTAAACATCCCGTACAGCTCGCCACAGCGGTAAAAAAAAAAAAAAAAAACTGTAGTGTTGAAGAATAAAGTGCGAGTGGGTGGCGGTGTGTGGCATCATGACGCGTCCCTCTCCACTTTCTTTCAGGTTTTCCAAGTTTCCTTTCGGTGGGACGCAGGATTGCGGCGCCCCAGCAGGACCTTCTTGTACGCGAGAGTCTGAATGGTTGCCTTTTTTTTCGGGAGGGGAGGGGGAGGGTTGGGGGGCGTCGTGCGTGGGGTTACTGGGAGCGTGAAGATGTGGTTGTGGTGGTGGTGGTGGTGGTGGTGGGGTGCCTCTACACACCATTGTGGTGGTGGTGGGGCGGAGAGGGAGGGAAGAACAAGATAGAGAAAAGAGGGGAAGGAAAGATTTCAGCCACATTTATATGAAGAAAAAAGATACAATAAAGAAAAAATAGGACATCACCGGCGTTAAATGAAAAGTTTAATATAAAGACAGTAATAAAGGCATCCTCAAGCCACCCCGTCATTTCAGCAGCCCTGCCACACATCAAATAAAGAATGCACAGTAATTACACAGGGAAAATCCTTACAGGTCCTCCTTAGTCCACCTTCAAAGAGCCAGATGACGAGCCTCCCGCCCCTCCCCATCCCCTCCCATGCCTATTCCCACCAATCACTCCTTCCCCTTCCTCCTCCTCCCATCCTCTCCCCAGCACCAATCACTCTTTTTCCCATCCTATCCCTCTCCCCACCCTGCCTTCACCAATCCTTCCCCACTCCTTCGTCCCCGGCAGGAGGAGCACGCCGCCTCTCGCTCACCTGTAATGATCATGTCTTCTTCCTTGGGTGCCATGGTGACTACTATGCGGCTGATCAAGTCCATGGGAAGCGAGTAAAGGACGGACGGCGGGTTGCAAGGCTCGTCGGAGATTGAGATCAAGGGGCGCCGAGATCCCCTGAGGCGGCAGTAGAGAGTGAAGGGACGGAAGAAGACTGGATTGTCTTGCTGCTGACGGTGATGAGGTGATGGTGATCCTGGTGGTGATGGTGATGGTGGTGGTGGTGGTGGTGATGATGCTGTTGCTGCTGCTGCTGCCTGACGAAGGGGCGGACGGTATAATGTCAGGGCCTACGTTATCACCAGACTGGACTCCCGCGCCGCCAGGGATAATCAGCGCCTCCCACAAGTCACGTCACTGAGGGGACATGGACACCCACACACACACACAGAAACACAGGTCTTTCTCTTTCTCTCTCTCTTTCTCAAGACTTATCACAGAGTCTCCCACACCCGTAGTGCTGCCCCGACGCGTACACCGGCACTACAGGTTGGCTACAGTAACCTCATGCTGTAGGGGCGGCTGAACGTGGCCTCCTCAGGGTGGGTGAGGCCCTTGGGTGATCCTGTGCACGGGCGGGGGCCTGCTGCTCCACGCCTAACTGAGACTTCCAGGTACATTACACTTATGACTTTTACAGTTTATGTGCCAGAGATTCTCCTCGTCCCTCCTCTGTCACGGACTGGCTGGAGGTGGCGGCGGGTGGCTGTGTGCTACGTGGAGCGGTGGACGGAGGGAGCACGGGAAGCGGAGCCGCGTGTGTCGCCAGCCGTGGCTCGGGGGGCATAAACGTGGCGTAGGGCGAGGATGGGTCAGGCGCGCTGCAGCCCGGGGGTGCCAGCTAAGGTGGGCAGGAGCGTCGCGGTGATTTATGGGGGGTGAGGCGGCTATGGGAGAGGAAATGCAGGTGAAGGTTCATTGCGAGTTTATTGAGAGCAGTACACGCGGGAGGGACTGAGGGAGGGAGAGAGCAGGAGAGAGAAGGGAGCTGCCCTGCTCAGCACCCCAGCACCCGACTCACCTTGAATGCAGCAGCAGCCCTAGGCGCAGCCTTGGGATATTTTTCGAAAATTTTACATTACGCTTAAGTTTTGGAGCACACATAGAAGCATTCTTCCATCCGAAACATTGTAGCTTTGCTCTTAAGGCTTTAAGATGTCATGAATTTCCATGAAGCGGTAACCAGAGTGTGGGTCGAGATAACGAAGCAGCTTTTTATCAACTCATGAAGCACAGCCGCCAAGGTCGGCTGTGGTCATAAACTTCACGACCTACTTAATTCCTCCCCCTATGCTTGAAGGGGAGGGTGGGAGTCCTGATCCCCATGTATTGCTCCCATTACAACTACTAATTACACACTCTCACACATACACACACACACACACACACACACTCTCTCTCTCTCTCTCTCTCTCTCTCTCTCTCTCTCTCTCTCTCTCTCTCTCTCTCTCTCTCTCTCTCTCTCTCTCTCGTCATAAAGAGGAACTGGGCCAGGTACACTACTAAGTGGAGGTGAGACAGGGGTGGTCGGTGTACGGTGACGTCAAGGCCTCAGCCTGGCCCGGGGTGAACGACCCCATCCAGTGCCACTCTCCTCCCCACTCCTCTCCTAGTGCCAGTCTCCCTCCTAACTGACCTCTCATTCCCACTCCTCCCCCTGCCTACTATGCAGGACCCCGTGGCAAGCCATTCAGACCTACAACCTGCAGTGCCACCTACCTCTCACCCTCTCTCTTTCTCTCCCAGCGCACCACCCTCCATCCCCACACTTCACAGTTACACAGCAGGCCTCTCACAGCCACAAATCGGAGTGTCACCTATCCCTCACCCCTCCTCCCTTCCAGTGGCACCTCTCCCCATGATCCTGGGTGGCACTCAGGTCAAAAGAGACATACGTGGCGGAACTTCCTCCCAAGAGTTGCAGCGCTGACCCGACCCCGTTTTCTTTACCTTGAGTATCCGTGACGTCATAGAACAAAGTGAGCCTCGACTTCGGAAATGCGAGGAAGAGGAGGAAGAGGAGGAGGAGGCTCGGCGCGGTCACAAGGACAGCGGCCGATATGCAGGTGATAAAGGCTTGTTCAGTGACCAGGAAAGATAATAGTAAAGCTGAGTCCAATTTTACAGTGTGATAATGATGGAATAAACAACAATTAGGAGTGCAAATAAAGGGTAGGTGTGTGTGTGTGTGTGTGTGTGTGTGTGTGTGTGTGTGTGTGTGTGTGTGTGTGTGTGTGTGTGTGTGTGTGTGTGTGTGTGTGTGTGTGTGTGTGTGTGTGTGTGTGTGTGTGTGTGTGTGTGTGTGTGTGTGTGTGTTTACTGTACGTGCAATTATTCTTCCTTTCCACAGCCAGTCTCGGCCAGGTGTGGAGGGAGTAAGTGCCTTCCGTGAGATACCTGGCTAATACAATGAACTTACTATCGCTAATTAAACATCGAGTCAGCTGTCGGTCTTTGTTACTCCTAATTCGTTTTATTTTCTCCTTCTTCCCTTCCACCACTAACCCTCCTCCCTCAACTCCTGCCCCACCACCATCACTACCACTACCACAACCGTGTCTTCATCATCACCTCACATATATCGCAGTGACAACCTGTTTTCTCCACCTGGTTGATGGGTAGACTTTAACGCCATATCCATCTTGGAGTTTCAAAAGCCACCCGTTGCCCAGAATGCTTAGCGTCTTTATGTCCCTTTCTTACCTGCCATTCTTCCTTCATCCCAACCCCATCAACCCTTCTAAGAGAGCCACTAGTCCCTATAAAACCCTTTCTTTCACCCTTCCTTCACCCCTTCTTCACTTCTCTCTCCCTCCCTGCCTGCCTACCAACCTACCTCGCTCCTCCGCATAAATGTAGGTCGTTAGATGTAAGAGAAACTGCAGTTGACTTGTGGCAGGCCAAACACAACGTCCGACGGAGCAAAAAAACACCTTACAACAATTCCATCTGAACAATACAACACTGAGTCATCATTCAGACGAGGAAGGAGAGGAGGGGCGATAAAAAGACTCGATGCCAAGGTGATTGAAAACAAAGACACACAAAAAAATGGCAATAAAAAAGATAACAAGGTAGGTGGTGATGAGAGAGAGAGAGAGAGAGAGAGAGAGAGAGAGAGAGAGAGAGAGAGAGAGAGAGAGAGAGAGAGAGAGAGAGAGAGAGAATAACAAAGGTGTGTGCGCGTAATTATGATGAAGGGCGTTGATTTATAAATTGTTCGTTCTCTGTGACCCACAACTACAGTGATGACGAGAGAGAGAGAGAGAGAGAGAGAGAGAGAGAGAGAGAGAGAGAGAGAGAGAGAGAGAGAGAGAGAGAGAGAGAGAGAGAGAGAGAGAGAGAGAGTAATGTTTGATGAAGTAACACACACACACACACACACACACACACACTATTTCATTAAGTCATACAACATAATAGCAACTAAATGACTAAGCAATAGGAAAGGAAAGAGAGGGAGGCATTAAGGAACACAAAGAAAGAACAAAGGGCAGCGGGGGGTGGGGGAATACCAGAGCATTCACCTTTTTAAAGTTCACATTATATTCTAGAGTCACGCCTTTAAAAACTTACTCATCTTTGTATTACTAGTTTCTTCATCAAAGTTTATGAGGAAGTGCACGAATTGAAATGGAAATGTGGTGTTTCTCTCTCTCTCTCTCTCTCTCTCTCTCTCTCTCTCTCTCTCTCTCTCTCTCTCTCTCTCTCTCTCTCTCTCTCTCTCTCTCTGTGTGTGTGTGTGTGTGTGTGTGTGTGTGTGTGTGTGTGTGTGTGTGTGTGTGTGTGTGTGTGTGTGTGAGCGGCCGGAGGGTTGCTTCTGGCCGGCGGGTCACACACAGTAAGAATCAGGGTCACGAATGTTAGTTCAGTTTGTGCGTTACTGGTGTCACCCCTCCCCCCATATCTCTCTCTCTCTCTCTCTCTCTCTCTCTCTCTCTCTCTCTCTCTCTCTCTCTCTCTCTCTCTCTCTCTCTCTCTCTCTCTCTGTATGCATGTATGTGTGTGTGTGTGTGTGTGTGTGTGTGTGCGCATTATGTAGTGGCTCCAAAGTAAACCTACATGTACTGCTATATTATCTAACACGCCCGCGATAGGCCTACTGGTGGATAAGGTTAACAGGCTTCACGTGAGCTGCAGGTTCAACACTCACCAACAACAGATGAGTAACAGCACCATGCCCTCCTCCAGCCAGCAGTAATGAAGTGTTAACATGACGCTCACACTCATACATATCACCCATAATTAACCACACCCTGCTAAATTTACCTTTGTTTACCTTATCTCCTCTCGGGCTGCGCTACACGTACATCCACCCAGTCAGTGTATGTGGACCATCGCCCCTCCCCCTACACCACACCTTCACGCCTCCACCCTCACCCCTCGCCCCTCACACTCATGGCACTCCAAACCGGCGGTGGTGGGTTTGTGAGGGTGTTGGGGAGGGGTAAGAGTGCCAAGAAGGAGCATGCCCTGTCCCTACAAAAGGTTCGTATTGCCATCTCGCGAAAGGGTGAAGCTCCCTTAGCCAGACAGAGCCGTCCATCATTCGGGTGCCATTGGAGTTTTATTCTTGCGACGTTCTGATGGAGTGTCAAAAGGCGCAAGTTACGAGATAAGCGAGTCGAGGAGGGAGAAACGAACCTAAACACACGAGACCATAAGAGCGAGGACTGCTTGGCGCTCAGAGGACCCCTAAAAATCATGCCTGTCTGGAGAACACTCGCCTCTGTGTCCCTCTGCAATACGGGAGACAATCACGGTGGCACTCCTCTTGCTCCTGCTCCTCTTCCCCTGGCACTGTTACGCCACCGGGGTCATGCGGTCACTGTCCTCCTCCTGACGTATTATTAACCAGACGTAAGTACCGCTGCGCCCGGGGATTTCCGTACAGTGCGTTTAATTAGGAGGGATCTGGGGATGTGCTGGGGACTAGGAAAGGAAGAAAAAGGGGTCTGTAAGGCAACTGGGGCGAAAACTTGAGTGAAAAGGGATGTAAGGGGGGTGAGCTATGAGGGTTCGAGGAAGGAGAGAAGGGAGTGTGTGAGAGTGAGAGGGAGAGAGGAGAGTAGGCAAGACACCATCTCTAAATAAGGCAGCAAGCAGAGTCAGTCAATCCTCGGGAGATAAACATTTATAGTGCAACACTTGTACACTCATGGCTGTTAATTGCTGCACCGAGGGAGTTTTGCTAAGATGTCGCGGATAGAAAAACTGAGATTAGTGGAGAAAGTTGGATGGAAGAAACCTTTGTCTTACATTGGAATTCTAGAAGACCTCATTTCTCTCCTTTCCGTTCCCCTCCCTCCTCCCTTATCTCCTTCCCTTATGTTCCCTCACGACTTGAAATACCAAGGAATACGCTCAGTAAAGCCTTCCAGCTAGTTAATCGTCCCCATGAATACACTCGCCCTAATTGTCGTGCTATTCTTGAGGGTTTCTTTACGCAATCTTGCTCAAGGGCCTAATTAGTACTAGTGTTGCCTTAATTCACTTGATCCTCATCCATGTTGTGTTAAGATAGACTTACATGTCTGACTAGCAGATCACAAGAATGGAGTCGTCTCTGTGTGTGTGTGTGTGTGTGTGTGTGTGTGTGTGATAATCCTGGAGGTAACAATATTCCTCCTCCTCCTCCTCCTCCTCCTCCTCCTCCTCCTCCAGGTGAAGAGGGGAGAATCAGGGGAGGAAAAGAAGAAACCAAACCTGCAGCGGTATACGTACACCTCTCCCTTCCATCGCCCCCCCCCCTTTCTCTCTCTCTCTCTCTCTCTCTCTCTCTCTCTCTCTCTCTCTCTCTCTCTCTCTCTCTCTCTCTCTCTCTCTCTCTCTCTCTCTCTCTCTGTGTGTGTGTGTGTGTGTGTGTGTCCCGTAATCTTCGTCCCCCTCCAAGCTCTCTTTCTTCTCTTTGTCTCTTCCCTTCCTCCTCATCCTTCCTCCAAGCACTCTCTCGGAGCCACTCACACTCTCCCTCTTTCTCAAGCACTCACTCACTACCTCTCCCTCCCTTTATTTACTGCTTTCCCATCTTTCCTATTCGCTCCTGCTCATCATCATCGTCGTCTTCTCATATTCCTCTACGCATGCTTCTTCCAGTACTTTCACTTTCATCTATTTTCGTCACCCCCACCCCAAGAGTCCCTTGTCAACCGGTTTGCTCTCAACGAAAATTAATCCCTCCCCCACTTATCCTCCCCTCTATCTCCTCCGGTTACTTCTTTTTCTCTCCCCTCTTTCTCCTCCTCTTCCTCCTCCTCAGCGCCCCCCGGCTTGTCATGCCACACAACCACCTCCATAAAAAAAAAAAAAAAAAAAAAGAAGGAAGAAAAAACATCCCCCTGTCTTTCATACACGAAGGGAGAGGAGACCTTCTATACGAGCGCCCCTCATTCCCTCCCCCCACCCCACCTCTCCTAGTCCCTCTCGTTCTCAAAATTGTGCTTCACGTGCCTGCATTCACCCCCCTGGTCCTCCTCCGGTCCCACTCCACCCCACCTCGGCCCGCTCTGCCCAGCACGCCAGGCACCCACCCACCCAGTCCTCCCCGCCTCGAGTCAGAATAGGTTGCATGAGTCAGGTAGCTGTATGATAGCGCCTCGTGGTGTGCGTCTGACTTATTCGAGGTGGTCAGGTCAGAATGCACAAGTTGATGCTGGAGTAGTACGGTGTGTGTGTGTGTGTGTGTGTGTGTGTGTGTGTGTGTGTGTGTGTGTGTGTGTGTGTGTAGACGTGGTTTTCCCTCCCTCCCTCCCTCCCTCCCTCTTCTTTATTGCTGCCTCCATTACACGGCCACTAATTGTTCCGGTAGATTACGCTGTTCTTCGCGTCCTTTCCTCCTCGTTAGTTCCTTGTTACGCACGCACGCATACACGCACTTACTTTCACACGCACGCAACTGGCCACTAATTTCTTAACACCACACTCTTTACCTTTACGAGTATAAGAATGCCTATTTTTTTCTTCTCTGTCCCCTTTTCTCCTATTCTCCCTTTATCTCACATCATTCTTATCACCACCAATCTGTCCTTTCTTTATTCCAGTCCTCGACCTAGCCCTTTGTTTTTTTTTACCCTTCCACGTCTCCCTTTATCAGATTCTTCCTTCTCGCCCACTCCTTAGCTTCATCTGTGTCCACTTCGCCCTTCCTTCCCCTACAGGCCGTCACCGTCACCTTGAATACAGGGGCTGACACACGTGAGAGTTGACAAGTGAAAGTTTATGTCTGCCTCTTGTGAATCTAGGGAAGTTTTTTTTTATAAGGTGGTGTCCTTAACGTCCTATGATGGGGAGGTGGTGGTGGTGGTGGTGGTGGTGGAGGCAGTTAGCGAAGTGGTGAAGGGTGGTGATGATTAAAGGGGTGAAAAAATACTCAGGAGAGGTCTGTGTGTGGAGGGGGAGGAGGGCAGTACCTATTTTCCCCGAACCTACGTAACTCTCGCTCTCTTACCTACTCACTGACTCACACTCACCCACTCCCTTGACTCTACTCTCACTCTCGCTCTCGCTCTTCTCCTTTCGTCGTTTCCCTCTTTCTCCCTGTGGTCTAGATAGCGTGCGTTCACCTCTGGCCCTCACTCACTCTAGCCTCGCACAGCAAACCCATCGTACTCACACACCCAGGCCGTCCCTCTCTCGCTCTCTCCCTCCTTCCAATCCTCCCTCTTTCTTCCTCATCTTTCTCTTTCGTAGGTACATCTTTTAGAACTCAATGGTAAAGGAAGGTGACGAAGGGAGGTTGCAAACTGAAGCAGCGCCTAATTGAGGACAGGTAACAGATGCTACACCTGAGAGGGCCACGCTGAGGCTAGTGCAATGCCTTCTTGGTGAGGGCCAGCCGGAGTGCCATCTTACTCAACCTTCTTCCATTAAGCTACTCTGGTTCTTATCCCCCTCTTGAAGAAGTGCCACTCTCCCCTGGCTGTCACTGATGCCCCCCTTTCCCCTGCCTTCAGTCCCTCCTCTACACCTCCTTGGTACTGTGCCATTAGGGTGAAAGTGCTGTGCTAGTGTCTTACTCGGCTTGTGAATCAGGTGGGTAGGGGGAGAGGAGGGCGGAAAAAAAGTGTCACAGCTCCCTGGCACTGCGCCCCCTCCCCCTCACCACACAACTACCATCTCAGTCCCCATTGCCACATCCACCTACCTACCCCTTTCCTCTTACCACCGCCCCCAACATCCTAGTCTCCACCATGCGTTAATGTGTGCTTTCAACTCAAGGGGGAAAACAAAAGCTTAAGTTCTAGGGCAATGAGGAGGCCGCTTCATTAACGAAACACACACGCACACACACACACACACACACACACACACACACACACACACACACACACACACACACACACACACACACACACACACACACACACAATTTGCCGTCACCCTTTCTACCAGCACCGATAAATTGTTGAAATCAAGTGTAACTAATTTCATCCCACACGAGGCATAATATAATCCAAGGGAACAAAGAGATAAGCCACACTTTCCCTCTACCTTTAACTAACCATCTTCCTCCTCCTCCTCCTCTTCCTCTACCAATGAGCCTCACCTCTAACGCACTGTCCCTCAACGCTCATTACTCACTTTCCCGGAGAGGTCCTGTCACCACCTCCACCTTTCCCTTCCTCCCTCCCGCAAGTTCCTCTCCCTCCCCTGTGACACTCCTCTCTCTACCTCACTTCACATCCTCCTACGGGAAGGCACAAAGAGGTAAGAATTAATAACCTTCCTCAGCTTTCACTCTCACTCACTCTCCTCTTTCCCTCTCATCTCCTCCTTCCTTAAGTCCTCCTCCTCTTCTCCTCCTCCTCCTCCTCCTCCTCCTCCCGCCTCACTACCACAACCTGTTTATTTTCAAGACTCCAACATTTACTGAAGGCATTAAGCGCGTCAGGTGCTAAATCCCACACATCCTGCATTCCCAGCGATCATTTAATTCTAATCAGCTATTAATTACCACTGCTTCTTTTGGTTCGTTTGACAAATACTTGGAGTAATAAAGAGGAACAGAGATGATAATTGAGTAAATAAAATGTGTTAGCTGATGAAGTTATTGTGTATTTATCATGCGTGCAACCTTCACCGAATGAGAGAAAGAGAGAGAGAGAGAGAGAGAGAGAGAGAGAGAGAGAGAGAGAGAGAGAGAGAGAGAGAGAGAGAGAGAGAGGTGTTCACTGCAATAGGGTGGAGGAAGGAAGGAAAGAGCGTATAGCGGGGGAATGAATGAAAGGGAGGGAGGGAAGGGAATGAGACAAAAAGATAGAGAATGAGAGTGAGAAGTGGATATGCGAGGAGGGGAGAACGAGAATAGGAAGTAAAGAAAAAGGGAAACAAGCACGCACGTACACTAACACACACACACACACACACACACACACACACACACACACACACACACGGGATGAAGTGAACGCTATTAATAAGGGAAGATAAGGAAGATGACGAGAGAATGAACATATTGAACACCTGGATTTACTGACTCAAGCGGAAGGGGGAAGAAGAAAAAAAGGAGGAGGAGGAGGAGGAGGAGGAAGAGGAGGCAAAAAATGAGGGCGTCAGTGGATAATTCAGCGAAACTTCTCGAATGCATCCATGAATGAACAGCCTAAAGTAAGATTAGAAGATACAAAGAAACACAACATGCAAGACGTGACTGAATGCGAGTGAAAGGAGTGATTTATTTACACAGACGGTCACGTGCGCTTCTCTACCAGTTCCTGTTCCTTGTTTTCACTTTCTTTTTGGTCTCATCCAGGGTGGAATTAGTCTCTTCCTCCTCCCCTTCCTCATCCTCCTCCTCCTCCTCCTCCTCCTCACCCTGTTTATTTATTTATTATTATTATCATTATTATTTTTTTTACACGCGTACATCTCTCTTTCTCCTTCTCTACAGTACACCACGTACGTATCCTGAATCAGCGACTTTCATTCCCTCACTTCATCTCTTCCTACTCCCTCGCCTCGCTCCTTCGGCAGGAAGTGAGGGTAATGGAGGGGAGCAAATCAAGACGAAACCTGACCCGCCGAGGGGAAACCTACCTACGCACGCACACAGCAAAACAGGGCGACGCTGGCAAAACAGGATGTCAAGTGAGGGAAAAATAGAGCTAAATTTAAACCGATGAGCAAGTGATAAGGGAGAGAGAGAGAGAGAGAGAGAGAGAGAGAGAGAGAGAGAGAGAGAGAGAGAGAGAGAGAGAGAGAGAGAGAGCTTATGTGTCACGAGGTTTGGTGGTGGAGGAGGAGGAGGAGGAGGAGGAGGAAGCGGAGTGGATATGATTTGCAGAAGAGAAAGCGCATTATAGAGAAAGGAGATAAAGGAAGTGGAGTAAGAAAGAGCCAGGAATTATGCCGTCTGAGAGGAAGAGGAGGAGGAGGAGGAGGAGGAAGAGGAGGAGGAGGAGAAGAAAAAGTCCTTACCAAAGTTACTATTAATGCAAAGGATTTTCTCCCTCACCACCACCACCACCACCACCACCACCACCACCACCACCACCGCCAATAAGTCTGTGTGTCGTGAGCAAAAAAGACTTAATCTTCACCCAGCAAAAGTGGGTCAGTGTTGGGAAGACGGAAACCGACGACTGAGAGAGAGAGAGAGAGAGAGAGAGAGAGAGAGAGAGAGAGAGAGAGAGAGAGAGAGAGAGAGAGAGAGAGAGAGAGAGAGAGATAGGAGAACAGAGAAGAGGGTGAGAGTGGAGGTCAGAAGTGGGAGGAGAAAAGATGGGGGAGGAGCAATACTACAGGAGGAGGAGGAAGAGGAGGCGGCGATGGTGGTGGTAGGGGAGGTGAGACAGGCAGACAAGCAGGACAGACGGACAGACGGACAAATAGACAGCCAGGTAGTTCCTATCTTGTCTCCTCATGCAGTCACACACACACACACACACACACACACACACACACACACACACACATCTGTCCCTCCCGCTGCGCTCCTCCACCTAACCTTCATGCATAATGTGTGTGTGTGTGTGTATGTGTGTGTGTGTGTGTGTGTGTGTGTAGGATTAGGGTAAAGAGTAAACCTTCCGGCGCGTGCTGTAAGATCCCGCCCTCCTGAGAGATAGCTGGGATGGGGAGGACGAAGGGAGAGGAAGGAAATGAAGAGTAAAGGAGTAAGTCGGGGATGGGGGATGTAGAGCTGGGTGGAGGACAAGGAGGAAAGGGCGATGGGAAGAAACGCGCGTGGCGAGAGAGAGAGAGAGAGAGAGAGAGAGAGAGAGAGAGAGAGAGAGAGAGAGAGAGAGAGAGAGAGAGAGAGAGGGTGGGGGGAGGAGGGAACAAAGTGAGGGAGGAAAAGGAAGGAAAATATTGATAAAGAAATAAACACTCCTCGTTTTCTTCGGTCGAGTGAGTCTTTCCTCTATTTGTTCCGGTTCATCAATGTTTTTTTTTATAATAATAATACCAGTGCATACGTAGCAATCATTCTATTACTCACATGCACGACCTCCATCCCTCCCTCCTCCGTCCCCAACTCCCCTCCCTCTTATTTCGAAGGATGCAGGTCTCCCCACCCCCTCCTACGGTCCCCCCCACCACCCCTCCTGCAGCTACAAATGAGCCGTGACGAAATCCTCGACATCCGTGACGTCACGACTCTCCCGGGTAAAGGGTAGAGGGGAATGAGGGAGAAAAGGGGGAGGGAAGGTACGGACGAGACGGGAGGGTGGAAGGGTAGGCACTGAGGTGTAGATAAAGGTGTGGAGCGGACAAAAGAGAGTGGATGGAAGAGTAGTAGTGAGTAGAGGGAGAGAGTAGATGAAGGGGAGGGGAGTGGAGGGGAGGGAAGGATAACCTTGAGGCAGAGTTACAGGAATCAATCAAGTAGTGGTGGTACGTGGTGTGGCATGAGGAGGGATAGCAGTGAAAACATCGGTCGGGGCGAGGAGCTTTTAGCCTCAAGAGAGAAGAAAGACATTACGAGAACTTTCACTAACAAAGAGGGACACAAGGCTGATAATGCGCCAGCACCACCGACATGTAAGTCCCTTTGGCCCGCAGCAGTCCGCCCCGCCTCTCGAGAACCCAGTTGTTGTGAAGCAGCAGACCTAGTTGTCGGAGAGGGCAATGAACTCCGTGGCCCTGAGTGCCAGAGGGGCGGCCCACGTGCCAGTAGGGGAGGGGGCCACGGTGCCGTGGATGTCCTTCTAGCCCGGAGTGCCGTGGTCCATAATCTACACACTCTTACGCTGCCACTGAGGTGAATGAACTAGCCTCGCCCGCGCCACCCGTGGCCTGGTTATTTTCCTCGTACGAGCGCACATGAAAGTGAAATGGCTGTGCGCTGCGAGCCCGACCCTGACGCGAGGCTAGTGCTAGTGCTGCTGACCCGGTTTTACATCATCGGGGGGAGGGGAAAGAAGTGACGAGGTATGCGGAAGGTGCAATGAACTAGCCTCTCTCGCAGCCCCGAGCGCGGAGTGGCACTGTCGGACCACAGCGCGCTGAGGGCCACCTGCGCTCTACCTGGGGGAGGCTAGGGAGCAGCGCTACACCAGAGAAAGTCTTCGGCCGGGGTTGATGAACTTGGAACCTCGACCCCATATACGCCGACGCCGCCCGCCCTAGACGAAACCCTTGTACACCCTTCTAGGGCCTTGCGACACCCGCGGCTCCTGCAGGCGCCACGCATGCATAGGCGCCGTTGTTATGCACACGCTCTTACCTGCGGCGTGGGCTTTTTATTGAAAGACGGAGAGTTTTAAGTTTTTAAGTTACAAGGTCGGGGATGCAAGCACGCGCGTACGGCTCGCGAACACACACACACAAACACACACACACACAGACACACAGACTTGAAGACTGTAATTTCTTCACCCCAATAGCTATAATGTTCACCTCACCACACACAAGTCAAGGAGGACGAGGAGAGGGCGCAAAGTGGAAAATGACTATGATTCTTTTGCTTGTGAAAAGCACTTGGGAGAATGCACAGCGGGACGTGCTGAGGGGAAAGGAGGGGAGAACATTCTTGACCGCAAGCCACACTACTGGTGCCAAACGGTTTTACTCTCGTCTGATTGTCTGCTTTATTTGTGGGGAAAGTAAGGGGGAAGTAATAAAGTGAGGGAAGGACTGAGAGGCAGTAATTACCACCATATTACCAGGAATCATAAGTAAAAGTGGTAAGGTGAAGTACTTTATCGGTCAACGAAGAAGCAGTAAAATAATAAAACTCAAACACATACATTGTTCCTTAGATTTATTACTTTTTTTTATTGACGTAACTTTTTTTTGTATGTGTGTGTGTGTGTGTGTGTGTGTGTGTGTGTGTGTGTGTGTGTGTGTGTGTGTGTGTGTGTGTGTGTGTGTGTGTGTGTGCGTGTGTGTGTGAGCGCGCATGGATCTCATGAAGGGGTGAATGGGTAGGAAGGATAGTAGGTCCTACTTGAGTCTTTTCCGCATGGTCCCCGATCCCTCCCATCCACCCCCCGCTGTCCCACCCCCACCATCAATCCCACCCCACCCCACCCCTCGCTATCCCTTGCGTGCCATGAGTGATATTACAAAAGAAGTGCATAAATCAGTCTTCCAGTCACGCTGTTTTAA
>NC_087153.1:31800521-31813021 GCF_035594125.1 Scylla paramamosain | reverse complement strand
TGGCGAAGTTTAACTATTACTACTACTACTACTACGACTATTACTACTACTCTAGTACTACTACTACTACTACTACTACTCCTTGGGCATCCTCGCTGTTCCTCCACTTTATTCCTCTCTTCGTTATCCACGTGTCCACCTCGAGGCACTCATACACGCCCCTCTCACCTCACGCAATTCACCGCCACCCCTCCACACCTCCCATGCACACCTGTTACCTTTATCCCGTCACAAAGCGTTCAAGTCACATTATTTTCCCGCGAGTCTGGATCTTTTCCCACCTTCCTTTCAACACCTGGCCTACTTCCGCCGCCACAGCACCGCCCCGCTCACTCACGCATTCCATTAGCAGATCCTGTGTTCCGCTCTATTAACTCCCAAGGGTTTCATAGTCTTGTTACTGTTGCATGGTACTCTTGTTTTTTTGTTTTTTTTTTTTGTTTTTTTTAGTCTTTAACTCCCTGCTGTTTTACGGCTTGTAGTTTATTCTTTAATGGCTAAGGGAGTTTCTATTTTTTTTTTCTCTCTCTCTCCCACTTTGTGTCTACGTGTGCCATCATCCAAAACAAAGACAAGATTATGTCTCCCGTTCCCTTCTTTCGTTCTTGGCACCGGCTGCTAAAAAAATTAAGCACCATACTCTTAAACGTTTCAGCACCTACCGTCTACTACTCTTAACAGGGTCTAATGGAAGGTATAAGGAGGGTTCTCAAAGGTGTTTTCATAATTCTAGTGATGGTTCAACAATTAGTCTGCACAGTCAGCAGGAAAACACCCCATGATCTCTGCGGCCTTTGAAATTAGTCCCGCTGAGAGAACAAAGTGTTTACGAGTAAGTGCCGGAGTCTCACATGGTTTTGTCTATTTTCACCGCAGCAAATTTTACAGCTTGTCTCCACCACGTGCGCTACTTTACACAAACACCACTTTTTGTAAGGAGCTGTGGCTAAGTTTATATTCGCCTTGTGTGTGTGTGTGTGTGTGTGTGTGTGTGTGTGTGTGTGTGTGTGTGTGTGTGTGTGTGTGTGTGTGTGTGTGTGTGTGTGTGTGTGTGTGTGTGTGTGTGTGTATATATATATATTTTCCCTCCATAAATCATTCGATATCAAAACAAATTTATCACTTTGTTTTTGTTAAATAATGATTCAATAAATAAACACAATAATAACAGAGTAAATAATAGATATTTCTCACACTAACTCTTCCCAAATAAATCTTTACAATTCCATTAACGATTCGGAATAAAAAAATAATGATGGTACGAAAAGATGAACCATTTTCTTTTACTTATTCTCTTCCCAAATGTGTTTCAATAAAACTCCAATAATAATAAAAACAAATCACAAATTTTTCACATTATTTTTTTCCCGAGAAAGCTTTTACAATCCACTAATAAATACACAGAAATAATGATACATAATTAATTTTTACTCCATTATTTTTTACCTCAACACAGCCGCAAGGATTTATCTGAATTATAACTTTGTAAATAACACGTCCTTTTGCATTACACGATAAAACCTCAAAAACTCAGGTCATTAAAGATATAATTCAATTAGGAAGCATTTACCAAACACGTAAAAAAGAAAATAAAATAAAAGATAAAGAAAATCCAAATACATTCTTTCTCAAACAATCAGAGAAACTTGCTGATATTTAACCTGTAAAAGCCTCAGTTCTCAAGAGAAGTATACTAAATCGTACAGACGCTTTCTCTCCTTGAAAGAAAGAAAAAAATACCTTGGTCTAATATTTATAACAAACATCAAAACGCCAAATCACTTTACACTTTTCTTGTAACCTTTGTCAAATATTAGACCAAGCGCTTTTTGGATCAGCAGGACTTTTAGGTGAGTTTGCCTGAAGGACCCAAGGAGTTACAAGATAAGGTCACGAGGTTTATGAAGCTGCTTTCAGGGAGAAATTATCTGATAAAATGTCTTGATTTATGTGACAGATTTGCTGCTGGTTAACTTATTACTTTTTTTTTTTTATTCATTTGAGTGAAATTAACGGGAGATTATATGTTCCCTCCTCTCTCTCTCTCTCTCTCTCTCTCTCTCTCTCTCTCTCTCTCTCTCTCTCTCTCTCTCTCTCTCTCTCTCTCTCTCTCCCCTCGTCCATCTTGCGCCTGTCAGTTGTTGTTTGTCCATCCTTACGCCATTCACTTAACCCCTTCAGTGGTGTTTGACGTCTTTCCTTAATCACAAACCACTGAGGCATTGTTGTTGTTGTTGTTGTTGTTGTTGTTGTTGTTGTTGTTGTTGTTGTTGTTGTTGTTGTTGTTGTTGTTGTTGTTTCACAGCCACCTTTGATCACCATTCTGACTAGACATTGGATAACCTACTCTTTCTATTCCCTTTTCTTTCTTATAAGTGCTCTAAAATATTTCTTATAGAGTTTTTAGAGTTGTGCATTGTCACAGGACTAAAGTGTTAATCTCAGCAATCTTCCACCCTCACCTTATCGTTATTTTCAACCTCGACTTATCAATAAAATTCATTAACACTGGAGTGGGAGGAGCTTCAGCTAACATCTGCTCTTCAGCTCATGAGAAAACATAACATCCTTGCTCCCTTGCCTTCTTCGTCAAACAGATCCAATGACAAGAGGCAGGAGGATCAACAGACACAGAAACACGCCTTGCTCACTCAGCTCAGGAACTCGTATTGCATTACTTGACTCAACGAAATATAGATCAGCCAAGAGTTTTCACTTCCTCCAATAAAGAGCACAGGATATCGCTAAGGAAGACAGGAAGCAAGTGGGGAAAAAAAGTAATACCATCCATCTGTCCATCCACGCAATAATACCTTTCATCAGTCCGGCATTTCCACGACAGGTGAAGGTAAGGTGCCCGAGACAGACCCTACCAGTATTTAGGTGAAGGAGTGGCGGGGGAATTGCTGCATACGCCTCCATCACCCAGCCACCTACATACCTCATTCCTCACTCACCCCCTCACTATCACCGTCGCTTGCCACCGCACACCGTCACCCGTCGTAGCAAAACATTTCTACTTTCAATCTCACACCACGTCCTCGTCACCGCCACCTGCCTACTTCTTTCTTCCCGCCCCATCTACGCGTCACTTTCCCGCTCCCGTCACCTCCTCCTGCAGTACGCCGCGAGAGAGAGAGAGAGAGAGAGAGAGAGAGAGAGAGAGAGAGAGAGAGAGAGAGAGAGAGAGAGAGAGGGGGGGGGAGGAGCAACATAGAACACCAAGGAAGAACACACTGCAGCAGACACGGGAGGAGGAACATGACAGAAGGAAAGTGAGAGGAATCGTTACTCAGGTTGCTTTTGTCTCCCACCTGCCTCCACACACACACACACACACACACATACACACTCACACACAAACACACACACACACACAGACCTGCTGGTTCTCTTGAGGTGATGTTCAATCAGGAATCTTTTCAAGGCACTCGAAAGCTTAAAGATTTTTTTACGCTCTGTTTTGCTTTGTTTTATTATTTCCTTCCATTAATTTCCTACCTACTCGTTTTATTATTTTTTATCTTTCCTTGACTTTTTTATACAAACTCTCTCTCTCTCTCTCTCTCTCTCTCTCTCTCTCTCTCTCTCTCTCTCTCTCTCTCTCTCTCTCTCTCTCTCTCTCTCTCTCTCATGTTTACCTCTTCTCTCCAATCTCTCTTCACTCGCCTGCACCATCCGTCCCTCACCCTCACTACTTCCCCCACCACTTCTTCCTCCCCCTCTCCCCGCTCCTTCCTCTCCCCCTCCAGACGTCCTTGGGCCAGACACAGTTTCTCTCTCTTCATCTTCCGCTCGAAAGGGCGGGTGAACGACCTGACGAAGGGTAAGCCAGCTCCCCCCATCCTCCCCCACCAGCCCTTTCTCACACCCAAGGCCTCCTCTCACCCCCTCTCACCCCTCCCACAGCCTCGTCATACATCCTCCCCCCTTCTATCCTTTCCACATCCCTTCTCCTCCTCCTCCTCCTCCTCTTAGCCTACATATTCTAGGAATGACAGACAGACAAACACACAGAAATATAAGCCAGGAAGATTAAATTCTCAGAGACACAGACAGACAAACTGACCGACAGACAGACAAACAGACAGACAGACAGACAGAGAGAGGGAGGCAGTCACGAAGATGTAAGTCAGCAAGATTATCGCATGAAAGAGTAAATAAAATGATAAAGGAGAAGTAAAAACATGATGACTGGAAGGAGGTAAAGGCAAATAAAAGTGAGGTGGGTTAAGAAGGAGGAGGAGGAGGAGGAGGAGGACGAGGAGGAGGGAGGAAGGGAGGGTTCTGTTCATTCTTTTTAAGTTTCTAGGTGTGAAGAAAATCAGTGTTAGGGAGGTGGTGATGGGGAAGGGGGGATAAATGAAGGTTTTTCTCGACACTTCAGTACAACATTAGTAGATTCTGATTATATATGATCTCTCTCTCTCTCTCTCTCTCTCTCTCTCTCTCTCTCTCTCTCTCTCTCTCTCTCTCTCTCTCTCTCTCTCTCTCTCTCTCTCTTTCTCTTTTACAACAACAACAACAACAACAACAACAACAACAACAACAACAACAACAACAACAACAACAATAATAATAATAACAATAAATCACTTAACTAAATATACATCAGGTTAGTTAAGAGATTAAGGGCAGCTATTATTATTATTATTGTTTTTCTAGTCGTTGTTGTTGTTGTTGTTGCTCTTGTTGTTGTTGTTGTTGTTGATGTTGTTGTTGCTGTTGATGTCGTCGCTATATTTTCTTACCCATTTATCAAGCATGTCACCGAAACAACAAACGCAAGAAGATAAAAGATAAATAAAGATAAAAAAAAAAAAAAGGTGTTGGGTGAAGAAGAATGGGAACGGCAGGATGTAGTAAGGACAGTGGATGGTGGGAGAGAAGAAAAGAAAAAGAATGGGTGAGGTGAAGTGTGGGTCTAAAATAGGTGGAAGACTGTAGTACATATAAATGGGGAGGGAAAATGTGAAGAGGGTCAGGTGATGTGTAGTGAGGGAGAGGAGGAGGAGGAGGAGGAGGAGATGATGAGTGATGGGTGATGGGTAAGTGGAGATGAGGTGGAGAAATGAATTAAGGGAATGTGAATGGGCGGAGATGGATTAGTTAATTTAGTGGATGAGTGAGTGGTACAAGAGGAGGAGGAGGAGGAGGAGGAGGAGGAGGCACTAGTGGAGGTGAGTGGAGATGGCAGAGGTGGCGCGTACTCCCTGACACCCCTCCTCCTCTCCCCTCCTTTCCCTCCTCTCCCGGTCTCACACAAAGGAGGGTGAGGGAGATGAAAGCACTTGTTGGAGTCACACTGTCTTAATCTTCTAAGGCCAAGAAGTGTGACGTCATATCCTCCCCTCCCTGACCTCCTCTTTTCTTCCCCTTACTCTCTCTCTCTCTCTCTCTCTCTCTCTCTCTCTCTCTCTCTCTCTCTCTCTCTCTCTCTCTCTCTCTCTCTCTCTCTCTCTCTCTCTCCTTACATCCTCTACTGTTACCCCTCCCCTTAACACCTTCCCACTCTCTCTCTTCTCACTCTCCCTCCTCTTCCCCTTACTCTCCCTCCCTTACTACCATCTCTCCCCCTCTCACTCTCTTTCTCTCTTCTTACATCGTCCTCTTTAACGCCTTCCCACTCTCCCTTCTCACTCTCTCTTAATACCCTCCTGTAACCTTACTCTCCTTCCCTTCCCTCCCTTCTTCTTCCTTTTAATCTCTCCTTTTACTTCCTCCTCTACTCTTACCACTTCCCGGAATGCCTCCCCCACTCTCTCTCTCTTCTTACTCTCCCTTTCCATCTTTCACCCTCCTTCCTTTACTACCCTTCTGTCCTTCTTCCTTTCTTCTCTTTCCACTTTCCATTCTTCTCCCCCTGCTTTTTATGTAAGTGGGTTACTGGACTAGAGCAACAATAAGCTATAAAAAAAAACTACTGAAGGTGTCAGTTCTTATAGAGTACAGTAAAAAAATTAAAGGGGAGGATCATTCAAAATCTGAGAAGTGTCTTGAAACTTTCCACTTGAAAGACAGAGATAAAGAAACAGGCAGGGAATTTCGGAGTTTACCACTGAAAGGAATGGAAGATTGAGAATGGCTATCTTTGTGCCCTTTCCCCTTTCCAAACATCCCTCTCTTTGTAATCTCCTCCAACTTCCCCCTATACGATCTTCCTCCTTCCCTCTACCTCCTCCTCACCTGAATAGTCATATCTCACACTCTGCCTCACTAATTAACCCTTTCATTGCTATTTGTCACATTTTTCCCTAATTACTAATCACTATGCGACATCTTTTCTTGTTCTACCGCAGCCTCCAGTCATCGGGAGAGCTAGAAATTGCAAACTCCATCTTCTTTTATCACCTTTTTTCTTGTAGGTACTTAGAAAGATTCCGTACATTCCTTTATCGTAGTGAAAGAGTTAAGATTCACTCCCTCAGCACTTGTCCCTCCCTCCATTCACCTGCGCACACCTTGATTAATTGGAATCACCCGCAGGTGGCAATGTTGATAAAGTAAGTATGCTAGTGTGTGTTTTTTTTTTTTATTTAACCTGTGTAATGCTTTCTCTCTCTCTCTCTCTCTCTCTCTCTCTCTCTCTCTCTCTCTCTCTCTCTCTCTCTCTCTGCTTCCCCGTTCATTAAATTTCATCACGTCTCTCTATTGTCTCTTTTTACGGGTCAGTTTATTCAGCTTTCCCTTTTTATTATCCCTTTCCCTTTCCCTTTCTGGATTTTTAATGTCTCTCTCTCTCTCTCTCTCTCTCTCTCTCTCTCTCTCTCTCTCTCTCTCTCTCTCTCTCTCTCTCTCTCTCTCTCTCTCTCTCTCTCTCTCTCTCTCTGTCGTGCATTTTTATTTTTCTTCATGTTGATCTATTAATTCATCAGTCATGTCTTTAATTTTCTTTTTCTTTCTTTTTTTTTTAATCTATGTTTCTCACTCACACCTCTTCACCTCCCCCTTTTCTACTCTCTTCCACTGGCGCCCATTCCCTTGGCATCTATATTTACTCCATTTATTCTCCCAATCTCCGCCTCACTTTCATCTCCTAAAACGGCGCATCCCACTCTGTTATTCTGTCCCCAGCTTACACCCCGCCCCCCCCCCCCCCATTGCATTGCTTACATTCTCACATACACATATACACTTTCCCTCCTCGTGTCTCCTCCTCCTCCTCCTGCTTCTGCCTCATTCCCCCCTCCAGGCTCGTAACCGCTTCCTCCCCTCTCCTCTCCTCTCCTCTCGACCTCCTCCTCCTCCTCCTCCTCCCCAACCTCCATCCGAGAACGAAGGTGAATGACCGCCGTGCAAGGGAAAGGAACTGGGGAGGAGGAGGAGGAGGAGGAGAAAGGGGAAGGTGGACGATGAGGGGAAGGAGGTGGAGGAAGGGAGGGAAGGGAACGAAATGAAGAGAATGTATATGTCAGCGAAGGGAACAGGAAAGGTACGAGTACAACGAGCATGAGGGAATGAAAGAAATAGGGTCATATGAAGGTGATAGGAGGAAGAGAAGAAGAGGGGAGGAGAAGGAGTGCAAGAAAAGGACAACGACGACCATAACGAAAAGGAAAAGGGAGGAACGCAAGGACTCAGGAAGATCAGGTCACAGAAAACGTATTGGCTCATTAAGAGGTTATAGATCTTCAGGAGTGAGGGTGCAGGACAGGAAAGCGAGAAGGTACGAAGGAGGAGGTGACGTAGGAGGAGGAAGAGGAAGAGGTAAGGAACGATGATGATGGATTGGTATTGTTGTTATTGCTTTTAATGGTGTGTGTGTGTGTGTGTGTGTGTGTGTGTGTGTGTGTGTGTGTGTGTGTGTGTGTGTGTGCATACGCGCGCGCTCTTGTTTGTATGTGTGTGACCTGGTGTGGAACAAAGAAGCGCACCTAAGAAACGTCACAAGCACAAAGAGTTAGGCTCAGACACAGTTACTGACACACACACACACACACACACACACACACACACACACACACACACACACACACACACACACACACACACACACACACACACACACACACACACACACACACACACACACACACACACAGCGTAAAAGAAGGATCAGCCACACAACACGCCACAAAAGGAAACAAAGAAACACAATGGAAGAACAAATTTTAGCAGACCTGTTGGCCATTGCGAGGGTGTTTGCGATGCACTACGCTACTGTATCTCACCCAACACGAGACGAACAGCACGGAGGCAGCAGAGGCACAGAGGCCCAAAGAGACACGCGGTGGGCAAGAGAGAATCACAAAGAGGTACTGTGCGTGAACAAAAACAGGTCACAGGCAGTTAATTACACACACACGAACACACACACGAACACACACACACACACACACACACACACACACACACACACACATACACGGTCAGAAAGGTTCAGACAGAAAGATTCAGTTACACAGTTAAAAAGAAGCACAAACATGACTTCCCAAAAGCAACAGTAGAACACAGAATATGAGGCAATGTTATGATACGCACACACACACACACACACACACACACACACACACACGTAGATAAGGACACACTGCCACTACAAAGAAATACAATTAATGACCACACAACGAAGGTAAGGAACAGGTAGTGAATGAAAGAACCCACCTGTACATAGCAAAGGCCACCACCGCCCCCATACTCAGGTAAACAATTACAGGTAACAAAAGGCTGCAGCTGCTCAAGAATGTAATAGGGAAAGGTAAGTGACGATGAGAGGCGGCGCAAAGAGGAGTAATAATGCACTGTACAAGGATCATCTCTACAAATTAAGAACGCAGAAGCCCGAAGTTTGGAGTACGTAATAAGCTTGTAAGATAATGAACCATATTCTGAAACACTTCTGCGCTGCACCTCCACTACATTCAAAAGGCCTCTAGTTGAAGTTACACGGGTTTCCAAGGGTGTTTTTGCGGTTCTAGAGACAGATTAACAAGATTTCTACATTACTAATAGGAGAAACGTTATTGAGAACCCGGCTAATCATCTCTGTGGCCTTTGAAAATAGTCGTGGTGAGAGAGCAAAGCATTTCTGAATACGGGCCAGGAAACATCTAAAAAGCTGTGCCGTATGTAGGGTACTGGCAATGAGAGTAATGTGAAGTGGAGAGATGGTGATAACGCCCACACACACACACACACACACACACACACACACACACTAGAACCCAGAGTGTAAATAAAAATAATCAGTTCCATCCTTAGTTAATTGTCCAGAGAGAGAGAGAGAGAGAGAGAGAGAGAGAGAGAGAGAGAGAGAGAGAGAGAGAGAGAGAGAGAGAGAGAGAGAGAGAGAGAGAGAGAGAGAGAGAGAGAAATGAAGTATGAAGGATAAGTGGTGGAGGAGGAAGATTAGGTGAAGGTAGAGAGAAAAAAAAAAGGAAGAGAAAAGGTAGAGGAGAAAAGGAAATTGGAGGAGGAGGAGGAGGAGGAAGAAGAGGGTGCCACGTGGAGCTCCCCAACCAGCCCCCTCATCCCCTCTCTTCCCCTCTTTCTCTCCCCATCTCTCTCCCCCTCTCTATCTCTCTCATCTGCCAGCCACACCTTTGAGAAGTCAGGTGCAGGCAGGAGGGCGTAACTCGGGCACACGGGCTATGCAGGTCAACTCGAGCTCATGACCGGTTGGCTGGCTGGCTCACTCCCACGCAGGCAAAGGAACACAAAGGAACGCACAGGAACAGAAGGGAACACAAAGAAAGACAAAGTAGTAGTGAACTCATTGATAATTATTAGAAGTTAAGAGGGTTTTCGTGATAAACTGCAGTATCTAATCTTAGGAGGAGGAGAAATACAAAGAAATACAAAGGAATACAAAGGAAAGAACAGACAGCAACATCCCTACTGGGCCGAACGAGGCTGTCTGAGAGAAAGGAAGTATGAAGTGGTGGCGGAGAAAGATTAGGTGAAGGCAGAGAGAAAAAAAAAAGGAAGAGAAAAGGTAGAGGAGAAAAAGAAATTGGAGGAGGAAGAGGAGGAGGACAGGAAATACTACAGAGAGAGAGAGAGAGAGAGAGAGAGAGAGAGAGAGAGAGAGAGAGAGAGAGAGAGAGAGAGAGAGAGAGAGAGAGAGAGAGAGAGTTTGTGTGCATAAGGAGTTGAACTAGATGGAGAAAAGTGGAAAAAAAATGTGGATCGAATGGTGTTTAGTTAAGGGAAAGGTGGAGAAGGAGGAGGAGGAGGACGAGGAGGAAAAGGACGAGGAATACAAAGGAAGTCCAAACAGCAACAGACCCTGAGGTCTTTACTAGGCTGTTTGGGTAACTATTCTACTCTAACTATTAATGGGAGAGACAGGATATCACAGAAGAAATCTCCTCCCGAACCCCTTCATTCCTCCAACCGAAGCTGGCCGGAAAAGGAGGAGGAGGGGGAGGAGGAGCCGTTTTCACCTAAATAAATGTACCAGATCTAATTTTACGTTGAATGAGATATTATTAAGAAAGGGGAAGGATTTCGTGTGTGTGTGTGTGTGTGTGTGTGTGTGTGTGTGTGTGTGTGTGTGTGTGTGTGTGTGTCGTTTATTTTTAACCATAAGAACAACAACAAAAAACGTGAGCATATCAAGTCAGCTGATTGAGGTTGGCTTGGTATCTCCTCCTCTTCCTCCTCCTCCTCCTCCTCCTCCTCCTCCTCCTCCTCCTCCTCCTCCTCCTCCTTCTCTTTCACCACATCTTACTGAATTACAATAACTCTTCAAGCAGTTTCACAAAAAGCAGGTGTTGTTATCCTTTGTAATTCTATGTAATCCCATAAAATATTCCTTCTGTGGCTTCTCCTCCTCCTCCTCCTCCTCCTCCTCCTCCTCCTCCTCCTCCTCCACTTTTCTGTCTCGTCTCCCGCCACAGTCGGCACCCACTACTCTCTCCCATAACACATTTTTTTCTTCAATTTCTCTCTTTTATCATCTATCATCCCTATCTCCTGTAAACTCTCTCTCTCTCTCTCTCTCTCTCTCTCTCTCTCTCTCTCTCTCTCTCTCTCTCTCTCTCTCTCTCTCTCTCTCTCTCTTTTCTGCTCCTATCATTAATATAACTACTACTTCTATCACCATTACTACTACTACTACTACTACTACTACTACTACTTCTACTACCCTTTACTCTCACTCTTACTTTCTACACTCTCCAACATCCTCTTCCAGACACACACACACACACACACACACACACTCTCTACTTTCACTCTCACTCTCTCTCCTGCGCCTTCCCAGACTCTCACTTACTCTCCCTCCCTCACCGCCACTCAACACTCTTCCAGAAATTTCCCTTCCCTCTCACTCCCTTACTCTCTCTCTCTCTCTCTCTCTCCCTTCACTCTCACCATCACCACTATACTGGCTATCTCCCCTTCTCCTACTCTCCCCTCCCCCTCCCCCTTCCCAACATCCCGGATCACCGCACAGTTTCACTTCCCCCCTCCTCCCCGCCATCTCCCCCAACCCCCGAGTCAATGGCCTCAGCGAAGGATGCTCATGAAGTTGGGGTCACTACTACCCCCTGACCTAGTGAAACCCTCCCCTCCTTTCCCCCAGTTCTCCCCCACTTGGCTCTCTCCCCTTCCTCCCTCTCTTTTCCCCCACCTCGTCTCACTGGGTTACTCGCTTCTCCCCCTTCCTCCCCTCCTCATCTTCTCCCCCTTCCTCCTCCTCCACCTACCCCATTTCTTCAACATTAACCTAGTCCCCCAATATTTTCTCCCTTTCTTCGTCCTCTGTTGCTCCTCTTTCTCCTTCTCCTCTTCTTCCTTTTCCTCCTTTCACCTCTTCTTTATTCTCTTCCTTTTCCGCTTTCTTCTTTTCCTTCTTTTCTTGCGTTAACATACGGTAGGCCTTCTCCTTACTCTCCTCCTCCTCCTCCTCCTCCTCCTTCTTCTTCTTCTTCTCTTCCTCTCTGCTCCTCTTCTTTAATTCATCACCAGTTTGTTCGTTTTTAATATTTCCTATCTTCTCACTTATTTTTTCTTCTTTTTTTGTTTCCTCTTTTTTATTTATCTTTTTACTTTCTATCTTTCTCTTAATAGTAGTATATCAATTAGAAGAGTAGTAGTAGTAGTAGTAGTAGTAGTAGTAGTAGTAGTAGTAGTAGTAGTAGTAGTAGCTTATCATCAATTTCTTCCTATATCAGTCTCTCTCTCTCTCTCTCTCTCTCTCTCTCTCTCTCTCTCTCTCTCTCTCTCTCTCTCTCTCTCTCTCTGTCTCTCTCTCTCCACTCCCTCTCCCTCCCTCTTTCTCACTTACACCCACCCTCCCTCCTCGTTCTCCCTCTCCCCTCCCTAGCACCCAGCAAGATCTCCCTTACTTTCAATCTTCGCCAAAACTGAAGCAAGAAAGTTACACCAAGGAATGAATAGCTCCGTTGGCCGAGACGCGGATCTGTGAGGCGCGTCCTGCGTGGCTCAAAGGGAAGCCCAGCGTGGGAAACTTTCTTGCCCGTTTGTGATTGAGGGGAGGCGACAGGGATCTCATATTTTCCTCTCTCTCTCTCTCTCTCTCTCTCTCTCTCTCT
>NC_087153.1:31788021-31793021 GCF_035594125.1 Scylla paramamosain | reverse complement strand
TTAAGAAAATAAACATAAATATTTGCACGGGAAGTTTACACAGCCTGGCGAGTGTGGTGTGTAAAAGGGAGCGTTTAGATCATGGTTTGGACAACCAGCGCCATCTGTGGAGAAAAGAGGGAACCAGAGGAAGAGAGTGCCATGTTGCCATATGCCATCTTGCACCCTTAGAAGGACACAATACTGGCACTTCTAACTCATTCAGTAACTAAAGACAGCGATACACTCCTACAGAACCGTGGAAACTGTAGGGCGGCAGCATGGATGAGGGCGTGGGCGTGGGGTGGATGCGTAGCCTTGAGGGAGGTGGCGACGGCGGGACGGGTGTGGGCGGGCGTCGGTCAGTGACCCTCCGCACCAGTGACACACATACGCACCCGGGTTTTACTTTCGTCGCGTGGTCGTCCCCGAGGCTGGCACCCGTCAGCTCCACCACCACCACCACCACGACCACCAGCTCCACCATCACCCAAGCCCGGACACCACTTTCTCCACCCTCTCTTCACCTCCCCTTACACCCTTAGCCTTAGAAGTGTAAGCTTGGGATAGAGAAGTGACTGATAAGCTTTTCTTCAATCTTTCGCCCCATGATATGTTAGAATCAACTGTCAGGATTTGCAAGGAGAATAGGAGACTGTCAGATCGGAGGCCCTAAGACTACCGAGGAACACTGGCGAAGGAGGGGCAGCAGGTTCCTTGATTTCTGACCACCACAATATAATGTATGTTACGCTTTATTTCTTCTCCTTTACCTGCGTCAACACCTGAGCCGCTAAAAATCATTGTTCTCCAAACCTACATCTTCCCCCCCCCCAAAGCAGACGATGACGTAAGCAAGGTGTGTGTGTGTGTGTGTGTGTGTGTGTGTGTGTGTGTGTGTGTGTGTGTGTGTGTGTGTGTGTGTGTGTGTGCAAATGAAGCGTAGTAATAGAGGGGGAAAGTAATCACACACACACACACACACACACACACACACACACACACACACACACACACACACACACACACATAAAAACACACATGAGAGAGAGAGAGAGAGAGAGAGAGAGAGAGAGAGAGAGAGAGAGAGAGAGAGAGAGAGCAACATCGGAGGAAAGAAATCAAATGCGGTGACGGAAAGGGACATGAATCAGACGCGGTAATAGCGAATAGCACGGGTTGCGTGACGGGTTTTCTCCTGGCCAGCGTTGTGAGGGGGGAGTGGGGAGGGAGGGGGATGGAAGGGATGGGGAGGAGGGAGGAAGCGCAACAGAGGGAAGAGGGAGGGGAGTGCACCCGAGGGAATTCCAGTGTATGGTAACAGTATAATGAGCCGTTATACCCCCCCTTGTTGCGTCACGTCAGTTTGACCCGTAACGCCGACTCACTTCCTCATTATGGTGTCAAGCGTCCCTGCCGCCCCTCCCACACACTGCGCACTTTGTTGCCAGGGACGCACTGACCCATGCTGACCTCACCCTCAACAATAACTTTCGATAACTGGAAAAGTATCAACCTTCGTTCTCACTCATTAATTTGCATCGACACCTTTATTACATGTTTTCACTTTCCTAGAGGCCGTCACCGTCACCCCGCCGACCTTCCCCGGGAGTCCGGGAAACCACCGCCACGCCTCGCCCACCTGGCCACGCCCACACCAGGGACGCGGGTCAGGTCGGGTCAGGATGGGTCACTGGGAACAACGGGGTCACGGGTGGCATAACGAAAAAAAAAAAAGAAAAGAAAAAAGTGGCAGATTTATTTGTAGAGAAACAATTGTTGCTTTGTTTCATTTCCTTTTTTTTTAAATGGAAAGCGCAAACAGTGCCGCGGAACAAAAGGAAAAAAAAGCAAAACTGTCAGGATTTCACTGGGAGGAGCAAGGGGGGCGGGGATGCCACACCGCGGCCGCTCAGCTGACGATCTAATACAGGTATACAGTACTTACCTGGCCGCCATGTAGGGGGAGCGCCGGAATGGAAACACCACACTCACCTGAAAACAAAGAAACAGGTATTAGCAAACTCTTCCTGTGGAGGCGCAGGTTCCAGGAAAAGAATACACACAGGAACACAAGTCACGCGTGGGGAGTACTCTTGCTCGAGGGACTTCCGAGTGAACTTTAATTTTACGAATGACAGCAGCGTCACACATTGCCAGGAAAAACAATGTTTTCCCGAACCCCAGCTCATGAGGATTTATTGAAGGTGTCATGACCTGAGTGCATCACTCACACAAAAATCAGTCACAGTATTGGAGGAAACCAGCCAGGCTATGATAAATTAATAGCCACATTCTGCAAAGTAAAATTATATATCATGGCTCAAGGGACGAACTTTATTTTGAAGTTTCTTTTACACATATGATTTTTCACGATGACATAATTAATATTTAGTTGTTCAGCTATGTAGTAAATAGCGATTCTAAAATATTATGATGTTATATCCATTTGTAAATTATATTAAGCTGTGCCGCGTTAAGTGTTATGAACAGTGGGGCGCAATAATGTCAGTATAATACTTGCACAGTTACAATGACCACCAGGTGGAGTGCACGCGAGGCGGTGCATTAATAAAGTTCCCGGGGGGCTGCAGCCACCACTGCTTTGTCCCTCCAGACACAGCGTAGCAAAGTAAATAAGGCAAATTAGCTCGGGGGCGTCTAGCTACTGAGATCAGGAATCGAGTCAAATTTGGTTGGACTTTTTATAAGTCGAGAGCCACTCAGGTACATGATCTGTTATTTGTGTTACCAACAGCATATCCATCAGGACGGAAACACCTCGGCTGGCCTTAGAATATTCTAGAGTGATCAGAGATGACAACGGCGCGGCAACTGAGGGAGAGTTTCTAGTTCCAATGATCAGCTGCACACCAAGCATTACTGAGACACTGAAAACAACGACCTGGCAGTATTCTGAGCTTAGGTCTATACAGAATTTCAGTTAGAGATGAAGTGTGACTGATGAAAGGAGAGGCGACTCAGAGATGCTACATATGCACTTTCTAGTATTTGCAAACAATTTCTACTTTTGTTTTGCATCTATCTAACAGTAACACGGAACCTGATAAATGTAATGTGCTTTCATCGTGTTTCTATTCAATTGTTACCTCCTTTAACAAGAAACTTCAGAGGCTTTCAAGACTATGCTTACCCTCGCACGTCAAGTTAACAGACGACCTCAGCTTCCCATACCTGCCGGCAACAGAAAACGAGCACTCGCCAGCATTGCAGAAAACGGATAAGCTAATGGTACACTCTTGGAATCTCACTCAATGCCTCGCCGCACCACCATCCGAACACAACTTCACTTTCCTTGTAATAAACGTACGTTCCTCTGTAGACTTGCGACCAAACAACCTTTAACTGAGATATTTCGATGTATTCTTAATTAATCTGACCACAGTTTCTTAGCTAGTTACGTGTTTTTTTTTTCTATTATTTTACTAAACAGATTCGTACCTTTGATGAAACTTACAACACGAGGCAAATTGGTATAAATCTTAAGTAAACAACATTATTAACGAGTAGTATCTAAGACTATTGGATAATGTGGTGAATTCATTGCCAGCCCAGCTCATCACAATACCACCATGCAAGAAAAAAATCATTATAATCGAAGGGAGAGAAATTGCAGTACTGGTGGTGATGAATCAGAGAAAGTTCTGGTGACTCATGAACATTTGTGCTGGACGGATATGCGCGTTTTTTGCAAGTCAGGCTAGGTTAGGATAGGTCGTGTTAGATTCAAGTACATTTTGCTAATATTACGATAGATCAAGCTAGTTTTAAGTTGATTTAGCTAAGGTAGGTTGTTTCAGGTTAGATCCGGTTCACTTGAGTAAGTTAGGATAGGTCAGACTAGCTTCAAGTTCATTTAAGCATCATAGATAAGTCAAGTTAAATTCAAATTCATTAAATAAGATCATGATAGATTAAAGTTCACTTATTTAAGATCAGGATCAGTCAGTTCGTATACATTACATTAAAGCTTTTTTTCCTGCTAATGACTTAATGTTATGATTAACGTTATTTCATTCGAGTAACGCTAGACAACTCCTAGTAAAATAAAAAAAAAAGTATACCATATACAATAAAGAAAGCTTTACTAATTATTATCTTTTCAAAACTATAACCTTTACTTCCACAAGACTGGTCTATTCAGATAAGAGCTAAGATCAAGAAAGCGATTACACTGAACTAATAACTACCTCCATAACCATCATATCTGCGTGCTGCTCGGCCAGTCAGTCAAGTGTGGTGCAGTATTGAGGTTGTGGGGTGGAATGCACACCGGCTGCGACTGCACACGGCCAGATCGCACCGGTCACAAGGCAGCGAGGAATGCTAATCAACAAAAAAATGGAACGTGTGTCTGTCGTGAGTTTAGCATTTACCGGTGCGCTGTTTGCTCGTAATTACACTGGTTCATACATAGTCCAACACACACACACACACACACACACACACACACACAGGGGGCCTTAAAGCCTCTCAGGAGATATGCCGGGATTGAGTGGAAGGAGGAGGAAGAGGAGGGGGAGGAGGAGGAGGAGGACCTACGTATACCAGCTGTTTACAGTACGGCCTTTGAGTTCACTGGGTCAGTAAACAGTCAGGCATAACACAGCAGTAAACATCCACCACAACATTCTCTATCTTGCAGGTACCACTTCATTTAATTCACTCTGTTTCATGCCTGACTAGACTTCCCTTCTTCCATTTGGCTTCGAGACAGATTACGTGCCGCACCACCAGACAAAAGAGGCCTAGAGAAGGAAGCCCCCTCCAGCCGCGCGCCGCTGCACCCTCAACCTACTGTAGGCCTACTAATACAAATGGTTGTCTGGGTAGGCCTACTCTCCCCTCGTATGGCTCCCCAGGCCCGATATTTGATATTCCATGAAAAATAGTCTGGAAAGAGGCGGCCAGTACAGGTGCTGAGTGTGAGGGAGTAGGGGAGAGGGGTGTGGTGGCGGCGAGACGACCACCGTGACACTGCTGACTGACTGATGGGGAGA
>NC_087153.1:31783021-31785521 GCF_035594125.1 Scylla paramamosain | reverse complement strand
ACCATCTCCCTTGAAAAAAAAATACATATATAGGATCATACCAAACTACCTAAGAATATCTGCTGTCTAGTAATAATACGCATTTAGACACCAACAAACACGAAATGATCAGCAACACCGCAGCACACATCACTACACTAGCACCAACCAGCACCTCAGATCTCCATCTCCGCCCACCCCTCCAGTATAACCTAAGCTGGTGAGGCGGCCGGCGTTCCCCAAGGGTGCCATCACTCACTGCAGCCTCTGGACGTAACCAAATAGTGTAAGGCGCGAGGGAAGCATGATGGGGATCCGCAGCCACGCCACCATAAGCTTAACCTCCCCTGCAGCTCTGAGCGATCCCAGATGAGCTTACGCGCCACTTGAGCTTCGTACTTGCCTTCCTCTCCTGTAGACTCAATGAACCACCGCCCCACGCCCCGCCCACCCCCTGCCAATACTTTCTTTGCTAGCTATTTTATAATCGAACCTAACCTCACCCAACCCTGCCCACGCCCTGTCGACATCTCCACTAGCCATTTACTCTAACTTAACCTAACCTCACCCACGCCCCTGCCCACGCCCTGCCAACACTTCCTTCACTGGCCACTCAATCTAACCTAACCTAACCTCACCACGCCCTATTCACGCCCTGCCAGCCCTTCCTTCACTAGCTACTCAATCCAATCTTATCATCACAAGGAATGTAGAAACGGAGAGCTGAAATCTAAACACTGAATACAGCGCCTTATGATTGCTGCGGCACCTTCAATCAGTCAATAATCAATCAGTCAATCAGTTAGTCAATTAATATATTCATCTATCTATTCATCAGTCAGTCAGGATCCTAACTCCAGTAGCAGATCAACAGCACGTCACCAGAAGGCACCCCTAGAACCAACACCCGCCCCCCCCCGAAAGCCCACCACCCCTGTGACCCGACTCTCGCGACGGCAGGTGTGAATCATTATCACCGCACGAGGAGGTGAGTTATGCAAGACCCTTCATCATAGACAACATTTTTTTTACCTGTTATGATACACACCGCCATAGGGTAAAAAGATACACAGGTAAACTTCAGAGAGAGAGAGAGAGAGAGAGAGAGAGAGAGAGAGAGAGAGAGAGAGAGAGAGAGAGAGAGAGAGAGAGAGAGAGAGAGAGAGAGAGAGAGAGAGAGTATACATGTTTGTCCATACTGGAGACGCAACTGTTATGAATTGTGTATTGCTTCACCACCACAACATGACAAGGTAGAGCTGGGGGGAGGAGGGAAGGAGAGGAAGGGAGCAGGAAGAGGGACGAGGAAGAGGGAGAGAGAGAGAGAGAGAGCACAGGAGAGGATGGGGGGTAAGGGGGCACAAAGGTCTTTTTCAGCATCCGAGACTTAGCCTTTCCGAGTTTCGTATCCAAAAATATTATCTACAACTCAAGTCCAGATGGTTATAAAAATCCTGTGGGCGTCTCTCTCTCTTCCTCTCCCTCTCCCTCTCTCTCTCTCTCTCTCTCTCTCTCTCTCTCTCTCTCTCTCTCTCTCTGTACATCATCCTCTACTTACTTTATTACATTTATCCTCCACTGTTCACTACCCTCCTCCCCCCCTCCTCCTCCTCCTCCTCTTCCTCCTCTTCCTCCTCCACCTCCTCTTCTTCCACTCATTACCGCCTTTGAAATTGCTATCAAGTGGATTTAGCAAACTTCGCACCAACGAGGGTCAAGGGAGGGGAGATGGGAGAGGGGAGAGGGGAGAAGGGAAGGAATTAAAGGGGTCGAGTGAGGGGAAGGCGAGGAAAGGGTCCGAACTGAAGGAAAGGGGAGGGCTAGGGGAACTGAGGCGACGAGGGGAAGGGGAGAGGGGAGGAAGAGGGGAGAGAGAGAGAGAGAGAGAGAGAGAGAGAGAGAGAGAGAGAGAGAGAGAGAGAGAGAGAGAGAGAGAGAGAGAGAGAGAGAGAGAGAGAGAGAGAGTAACATGAAAATGAATGAAGAAAAATAATTCAAGCAAGAAATTGATAAAACAAGATAATAATAATAATAATAATAGTAATAATAATAATAATAATAATAATAATAATAATAATAATAATAATAATAATAACCATGAACAAGAAAAAAGAAAAAAGAAACAAAGAAAGGAAAAGAATAAAGAAAAGACAGAAAATAACGGAAAAAAAATAAAATGACGAGGAGAAAAATGAGGACAGCGAGAAAGGAACGAAAAAAAAAAAAGTTAGTCTCTGGTCAAAGAAAACGAAAAAAAAAGAGAAAAAGATAAAAGACAAAAAGAAGGAAATAATTAAATAATAGGCAATATTAAAAGTAATGACAAACAGGAAATGGGGAAAAGAAAAAAAAGATAATGTTGAGAGACGAACGAAAACAAAAATAAAATGAACTGGAGAAATAAGAAGAAAGACGAATATAGAACAAAAGGAGAAGAAGAAGGAAGAGGAAGAGGACACGAACGAAAGGGAAATGCATAGATGAAAATTGAAAGTGAGGACCAGTAGATAATGGATGCAGC
>NC_087153.1:31773021-31775521 GCF_035594125.1 Scylla paramamosain | reverse complement strand
CCAAGCATGTATTTCTCTCCCCCGTACCTTCCCATCACGCAGGTCGCTGTTGAGACCTTCCTTGCGTGCTATTTATAACCCAGCTCTATTTTAGTCCGACACTTTTATTTTTCATTCCTCCCTTTTTTCACCAGAAATGTTGGTATTTCGTGCAACTATTCGCTGAAAAAAGTAATGATAAGAAGAAAACTACGCATAACAGTTCTTTCTAAAACCCACGAATTTCTTGCAATAGATTTGGTCTTTTTAATGTGACCTGTGCTTACATTTTCTGCAAGTTTTCTGCTACTCAAGTCCAGTTTTACCATTTCTCATTAAGGACTATTTTCTGAAACACTACATTTAATCAGCGCTAGTTGAAGCTACGCGGCTTTTTAAGGAAGATTTTTATGGTTCTAATGACATGCTAACGTGACTTCTACATTAGTAACAGAAGTGAAAATCCGTCAAATCATCTCTGTGGCCTTTGAAAATACTCATGGTGAGAGAGCAAAGTGTTCCTGAATACTGGCCTAAGCTTGGTACTGACTCCACGGCCTGTACATCTATCCCTTAGTACTCTAGTCCAGCATTATCGTGTCGTGTCGCCACCTGCTCCACAACAACGATCCAACACGCCGCCATAAACACGCATGACCATCCCGTAGTCAGATATCGGTCCCCTATAAGCACCATACACATATATAAAGAGACAATATGGCCCTTATCGACACCATAGAAGCCCGTAACGACCACCCAGGACCAGTAAAAAACACAGCAGCCTACCACATCCACGCCCACAAGGGTATATTCCCCCCACCCCACCAGTGAGCCTCCCGTAGACACTCCAGGATATTGTACGAATCCTCCCTTGAGGCATCCCAGCTTACCTCCCTTTCTCCCTTCTAAGACTTGCCACGCGTTTTCAAGTGGCTCACAACACCCTCAGGAAAGGTTACATCCTCAAGACACTCTATGCAATGTATAAATCCACCGCGTGCTTCTTCTGTGCTGCTGTTGTTGCTTCTTCTTCCCTACATGTCTTCTCTTCCTCTTATGTTGCCATTCTCTCAACACTTGTCTTCTATTCCTGTGCTGTTGATGCTCCTCCTCATGTCTTCTGCTTCTCCTGTGGTGTGGTTGCTGCTCCTCCTCCTTCACTTTCTCTACAAAACTTTGCTCTTCGTCCATTCCTCCCTCAGGGCTTCCCATCCTTCCTCCTTTCGTTCCCTCGTGCCCTTCTAAAGCTGCGTAATCAATCATAAAAAGGGAAAAGAGAGTACGATCACCACCACCATCACTGCCGCCACTTCCAAAACAACAACCACAACAACAACAACAAAAACAGAATGAAAGTATTTATCTTCCCGGCGAGGGTCTGGTGTGGCCCAGTCAGGGGGCCAGACAGGGCCACGCCGCTGGGAAACACAAGATGGACCAAATTCGTGAAGGTAAGGAAGGGGAGCACCAGCCTTCCTGACCCTCCCGGTTAATGTGTTTGTGTCTCCCTCCCCGCCAGACAGACCCCGCCAGTATGATATTAAAAGAAACAACGACGATGTATTTAGATAAAAAAAAAAAAAAAGGGGGGAGGGGGAAGGGAGTGGAAGAGGCCTCATCAGAGCGTTGGTGTGGCGGCGGCGGAGGGGTTCGGCGGCGTCCTCTTCTTCCTCCTCCACCGCTGTCAGGGTGAGGCCGATGACCCACCGAAAGGACGCCCCGTGGGACCTCCTGACGGGGAATCGAATATATGACGTAGACAGATGAACCACTGGACCAGCAAACTAACTGAGCCGCATTTGCATAGTGGTCGATCTCACCGAGAGACGAGTTGACTGAGGGTGCCATGAGTGCTACCTACCACTCTCTCTCTCTCTCTCTCTCTCTCTCTCTCTCTCTCTCTCTCTCTCTCTCTCTCTCTCTCTCTCTCTCTCTCTCTCTCTACCTGTATATTGGCCACACTTTGTACTATAGTCCTCGCCTCGCGGTTCAAAGGCTGTGAGTTCGATCCTGGTTCACGGCAGATTCCCGGTGGGAGAGGCGCCGCTGTTTGGTACATCCCAAGCCAGCGCTGTAAAGTCTTATTGTTGTTGTGGCGTATTGCCTGGTTAATTTACGAATTCTTCCTTTTCTTCTTTTCTCCTTCGTCTTTCTTCTTCTTCTTCTTCTTCTTCTTCTTCTTCTTCTTCTTCTTCTTCTTCTTTATATTCTTCTTCTTTATATTCTTCTTCTTCTCCTTCGTCATCATAGCTCGTATTATTCTTCTTTTATTCCTTCTTAATCTTTTATCTTGTGTTCTTTGTGATCATTTCATTCTTCCTCCTCTTATTCATCTTCTTTCTTTTCTCCTGCTTTTTCTTCCTCCCTCCCCCTCCTCTTCCTCCTCTCTTCAGTCTTCTTCGTCCTCAAATACCTGTTCACTGAGATTTTATCTATACTTTGAGGCAAAACTACTGAAAACTTCCCAGGAAACTTTTACCTGTGTTTTGTGGAGGAGGCGCCGGCGACGATTAATCAGCAG
>NC_087153.1:31755521-31770521 GCF_035594125.1 Scylla paramamosain | reverse complement strand
GGGATGCAGGAATGGAAAGGATGAGGAGAAAGAGGCAGAATGTAAGGACGAAAGCGGTAGAATATTATATGGCTGGCTTAAGAAGGATGCAATAGCGGAAATGGGAAAGAAAGCAAGAGATGAAGAATGACAGCGATGTGCTAAAAACAGAATTCTAGGAAACGGAACAGAAAAGATAAAAATACTTGCAAAACCGAAAGGAAAGAAAATGATGATGTATGCAAGGCCGTGAAAAAATAAATATGACTGCGTAATGCGAGCAAAAAAAAAAAAAAAAAATAAGAATAATAATAACGATAAACAACATATTCAACGAAACTGAATAAAAAGACGTACAAACACTACAAGATAAAAAAAATAAAAATAAATAAAACGATGAGAATAACATAATGAACAGTACAACAATTACACTGGATGACAACAATAAGAATTAGAAACAATGCAAGACTTCGCCCAAGATAACACTCGTACCGCCCACCACCTCACACTATTACCGCCGCTGAATCTCCTCCTGGTTATAAGATACGATGGAATAGGAGATAACATGAGAAAGGCCACGACCGGAGAGCAAATGTCAGGCGGCTCACCTCTCATCCTCCTCCTGGAAACACCCCACTCACCTCCACCTCACCACCCTCCACCCCACACCGCCCCTCACAACATCCACTACACCCACTCACGCTGTTTCTCCCGCCTCCATCACCCCATGTATCTCCTCAGTTCATTTCTCATCCTCCTCCTCTTCTTGTAGTGTGCTCGATGGAAACACCACATTCATCTCCTTAGTACCTTCCTCCCCACAATATTCCTTGTTATATTTACCCTACACACCCCACGCTGTTCCAATCACCTCTATCACCCCATGTCTCCCCCTCTTTACACCTCTTTCTTCACCCATGTTGTTTCTCCCTCCACCCTACCACCCCATGCATCTGTTCCTCCCTCCAACTCCACACCTCTCTCTTCGCCCACGCTGTTTCTCCCCCCATCATCACCCCATGCATGTGTTCCTCCTCTCTCCCACCACACCAACACCGCACTGTCAGCCGCACATGTTATGCTTGATCTAATATTCTAATTCGAGAGAAATAGAGAGAAAAGAAAAGCAAGGTACGAAAAATGGGAAAAAAAGGGAGGAGAAGGTAAGAAATATGATAGGAAACTCGTGGCGTGGTGAAAGAAATTAGCTAAGTCTTGAATGGAATTTGCATTTTAAGTATGAAAATTATTTGCACAATGTAACTGATCTTTTGTTCTCTCTCTCTCTCTCTCTCTCTCTCTCTCTCTCTCTCTCTCTCTCTCTCTCTCTCTCTCTCTCTCTCTCTCTCTCTCTCTCTCTCTCTCTCTCTCATGCAAACGGATAGGCTGCCACACAGAGACAAGACAGACTGATAGACAGACAAAGAAAGATGCATAAATAGATAGATAGATAGATAGATAGATAGATAGATAGATAGATAAACAGAAAGAGGTAAATAGACAGACAGATAGACGGACACACACACACACACACACACACACACACACACACACACACACACACACACACACACACACACACATATACACACACACACGAACAAACGCGCCAGTTATGTCACAAATGAAAGAGCGATACAATGCACAACAAAGCAACAGACAGACAGACAGACGGGCGAACAGACACGTCGGAACAGGTCTTGCCCCTCCCTCAGGATCAAGACCCCATTATCTTCTCAACAGACGAGTGTAATGAGGAACCACGGACACGACCCTCCTGAAGACGACACAGACAGCCACTACCAGCCACGCGAACCACGTAACAAGTATCAACCCCTTCACCGATAATTATATTCTGTTACCTTTTTTAAGTGACTCTGCGTGATTTTACTGAGCTGAAATTAAGCTACCGGCACTGAAAGATTTAAGAACATACGAGTAAGAACATAAGAAAATAAGGTAAGCTGCAAAAAGCCATCAGAACTACACGTGGCAGTCCCTGTATGAAACATGGCTATCTATTTCCACTGTAATCCACACCCATAAATTCAGTTCCTTTATTATTCCTTAAGTCATCTCTATTAACCCTTCTGCTGCTTTAGGCGTCCTTCCTTAACTTTCCCAGCACTGTAAAAATTGTTTGCATGGAAATACAGGAGATCAAGGAGATAAACAGGTTAGTTTTGTCTTTTCAAGCTAAATCAATATTAACGATCTTAGTAAAAAATAGTGTTCAAAATGTTATGGGCACTGAAGGGGAACATTTTGCCTCACAATGAAAGGATTAAAATCATATTCTAAATTTGCAGATCATTTTATTAACTCTTCTACTGCTGCACATTATTTTTTTCCGCAATCATCTACAATTTTTAGGGTATTTTTATACTGCAGCCTCTATTTACGTAGTTTTGTAACAAAAAAAGAACAAGATAGAATTTCTGCTTTTTTTTTTTGTGTGTGTGTGTGTGTGTGTACGTGCAGAATTTTTTTACAGTGCTCTAAATGTTAAGTAAGAATGAACACAGCATCAAAAAAAGGGCTAAAAGTGAAGAGGATGCATACCAGTCGATGAATTGAGGAAAAAAAGGGTTAAGTAAAGATCTACAAAATCACTATTATCACTGTATTCTTGTTTCCCTTGATAAAAAAAATAAATAAATAAATAAAAAAAAGATAAAAAAAAATTATGAGAAGTACAAAAAACAAAACACACAAGACGGACCTGATTGGACCTAACCGTGTATTTTTTTCCTTCCCTTGTCTCTGTCTCTCCTTGTTTCCATCTCTGCCCATCTACCCTTGTTTACTCCTGTCTGTATCTATCTATCCTTGTTCCTTACCTGTCCGTCTATCCTTGCTTTTTTTTTTTTTTTTTGTCTGTCTGTCTGTCTGTCTGCCTATCCTTGTTTCCACCTGTCTCTGTCAATCTGTCGTTGTTTCCACGTGTCTCTATTTTCTCTTTTCTTTTTACCTGTCTTTATTTATTTACGATTGTTTCCACCTCTCTGTCTTTTTTATGCATGAGGAGTACTCGCCAGGGGCAACAAAATTCATATATGAAAAAATACCCACTGAGGTGCCAATTCCTAAAGACAAAAAAAAATAGTATCTTTGCCTCCACCTGACTGTGTCTCTCTTTCCTTTTTCCACCTGTTCGTGTCCATCTTCCCATGTTTCTACGTGTCTGTCTAAGCTTGTTTCCACTTCTCTGTGTCTGTCTGTTTATGTGCGTGTGAAAATATGTCTGCTAACGTCTAAATGAATCTCCTCTCTTTCTCTTCTCCCCCTACTGTCTACTTGTTTATTTTACTCTCTATGCCTGTCCATTTTGCGTGTCTGTCTATCCCAGCTCGGTATTTTGTTTTCGCCCTGTCTCTCTCTTATGTCTACTTTTATTGTTCACAAATTTTCCATCCGTGTTCGTCTGTCTGTGCGTCTGTCTCTGAGCTTCAAATACGCCTGTCCGTGTGTGTCAGTCTTCATTTGTTTTTCATGTTTCTGTATGCATCCGTGTAGCGATGTGTTCCTGTAGTCCCTGTATGTATGTATGTATGTATGTATGTATGTATGTATGTGTGTATGTATGTGTGTGTGCATGTGCATGTATGTATGTATGTATGTGTTTGTGTTTACGTTTATACGAATATTTCTTCTTTCACTCTTTATGTGTATTTGAGTAAAACATATTGTATGTGTGAATGGGGGGTAGGGAAAGGGGGCTGTGTGTGTGTGTGTGTGTGTGTGTGTGTGTGTGTGTGTGTGTGTGTGTGTGTGTGTGTGTGTGTGTGTGTGTGTGTGTGTGTGTGTGTGTGTGTGTGTGTGTGTGTTTGTGTGCGTGCGCGCGCGCGCGTGTGCGTGCGTGCGCCCTCACCCACATGTTTTCACTTACAGACTTAAAAAAAAAACAATTTTCTACATATTCTTCCTGTTCCTAAATTTCCCCTTTCATCTCATTTTCTCCAACCATTAACATCAAACAAAGATCTTCCTTGCATCTTATTATAGCATTCCCCTCATCATCAGCGTCACCAATAATAAAAAGGAAGATAAAAATAACCGGAAGGCAAGAGTGGAGAGGTCCCGAGGCACGCAATATACAAGCACGCTGTGTTTATGCCTCGCACTCACCGCTGTCTGACGTGCTTCCTTAAATAACAAATCACTCAAGCATTTGTTTATGTTTCACAGCCACCTCAGATCATAATACTGGCTAAATATTACATCATCTACTCTTTTCAATCCCTTTTCTTTCATATCGATGCTTTGAAAGTTTTTATATACAGTACCTTTAGTGTTGTGAGCTCTTCTGTATCCCAGTGAAAGAGTTAAGGGGGAAAAAAAAAGCGTAAGATGAATGTAGCTAAACGTGAGGGAAAGTAGCGAATGGACGGACACTCACAACACCGCGTCTGTCATATAGGTCCGGTCTGTGTTTCTTATTGTTACGTACACTGATGATTTGGTAGGTGCTATAGTGTTCTCTCTCTCTCTCTTTGTCAGTGAATGTACGGTAAATATTTTTGTCCTTTTTGTTTAATTCTTTCTTTTTTTTATTTTCATTTCTTATTTTTGTATAACACGTTTTCGTTCTGTTTCATATTGATGTGTATTATATTTTCCCATTTTGTTTTTATTTATTTCTAACTATTTATGTTTTTGTCCTCTTTTTATTAGTTATTCTTCTCATTTCTTATTTTATATTACTTTTGGTTGATGTATATTATAATTTTTTTTCTCCATTTATTTGTATCCTTTCATATCTATTCATATTTCCTTCCTCTTTTTATTACTTAGTCTCCTCATTTCTTATTTCTGTTGTTACTTTTTTTTCATTCTCTGTATTAGATTATCAAGTACGTAAGATTGATATGTATTAATATTTTTCCCCAGAAGCGTACGGTGCATATATTCACATTTTCCTTTCCTATTTAAATGGACGTCCACATGAGATTCGTCCCCCTTCCGTCCTTCCCTCACACACACACACAGCACAGGTGAGGCGACAGGTGAGGCACAGGAACTTTAGAAATAAAAACCCACTGAAATACGTGAAGCTAATTATCCAGTGTGAGCATCTCAGGGGAGGAAATGTATCCGTGTCCTAGTTTTCCGGTACGTACATGCAGGTATTTATTTTTCTCTCTCTAACCTCCTTCAGCATTCAGTTATTTATTCAGGCCATTCACCTTTTATTATTCACTGGATATCTATCGCCAAAATCAAATATGCTGAGGCCACTTTCCCCTCCCTCACACCTGCGCCTGAGAGAGAGAGAGAGAGAGAGAGAGAGAGAGAGAGAGAGAGAGAGAGAGAGAGAGAGAGAGAGAGAGAGAGAGAGAGAGAGAGAGAGAGAGAGTCCAAGTCCTTACGTAGCTTTTCTCCCCTTCTCCTCTTCTTTCTCCTCCTCCTCCTTTTTTTTTTCCTTTCCCTCTTTTCCCTGTTCCTCTCCCTTTCCTCCCCTTCATCTCTCCATCCCCTAACACGTTTCCCCTTTGTCCAGGCTTACTCATCCGTCTCTCCCCTTACGTTATTCCCCTTTTCGTTACCCTCACCACTTCCTAAGCCTCTACTCCCTTCCCTCCCTTCCCTTTCCACCCACAATGCAAACCTGTCCCCTTCCACCTCCCTTCCACACTATACCCTGCCTGTTACGTCCCCATGATTGCTCCATCTTCCTTTTCTCCTCTCTCTCCTTTCTCTGTTCCATCCCTCCCCTCTCACTCCCTCCCCATCACCCCCTCCTATCTCCGCCACGCCTCAAGGGTAATCTGACATGTCCAAGACGTGTTGTGTGACCGCCCTGGAGGCAGAGGATGAAATTCATATCATACTTAAGTGAGAAAGCAGGAGAAGGACAAAGGAAGGAAGGAAGGAAGGAAGGAAGGAAGGAAGGGAGGAAGGAAGGGAAGGAGGGATGAAGGGAGATGGTGGGGTTCGAAAGGAAGGACTATGTTAGGGTGCAGGGGAGGAGAAATGGGGGTGTGTTTAGGGTTACAGTAATGGGGGATGGATGGTGGTGAGTAGTGAAGTAGTGGAGGGGGGGTGATGGGGTAGTATTGGAGGGAGGGAGGGGTAGCAGAGGAGGAGGGAGGGGAGGTAACTACCGGCATGGTCCACTCCGCCGATTGAGTAAACAGGATAGGTCTCTCTCTCTCTCTCTCTCTCTCTCTCTCTCTCTCTCTCTCTCTCTCTCTCTCTCTCTCTCTCTCTCTCTCTCACCAACACTATCACAAGGCATTATACAGCGATCTAGAGACTCCCGCCTGTATCACCTCTATAACCCACCAGCAGATCCGAGGAAGCAGCTCGCCAGGTGAGGGGGACGGACAGGCATAGACAGGTAAGTTAAGCAGTCGTATTCAGGCAGGTTAGTTGATGCGCCACGTCACTGAGAGGCTGGCAGGCGACGGACAGGTAGTCATGCATGTTAGAAGGCAAGAAAGGTGGGGGGAGAGGGAGAGATAGGTCGCGAGAGTGAGTAATTCAATCGACTATAAAATCAAGGATGCATAACAGGCTAAAAATCGACAAGGAAGTCAGTCAGTCAGTCAGTCAGTCAGACAGTCAGTCAGGAAGTTCATCATCAATGAACCTGTTTGTTACTCAGATAATCGGTCACTCAGTTAGTTAATCGGTTTGTTACTCGTTGTATTATGTGAATCAATTAGTCAGTCCAATTAGTTTTCATTCCATCAGTGAATTAGTACCAGTCACTCCATCATTCCATCAGTCAGTTAATTTGTCAATCACTCAGTCATTCCATCGTTCAATCAGAGTACGTCAGTCACTTAACCCCTTAACTATTACTTGTTATGTACATCTTTCCTTAATTGCTAATCACTCTGAGACATCATTACTTGTTCTACAGCCACCTATAATTCTTAAACTGGATAGTTACTGCAAAATCTATTCTCTTTAATCCCCTTCTTTCTTGTAGATGTCTATAAAGATTTCATGCATTACTCCAGGTGCTGTTAACTGTTTCGTGTCGCGGTGAAAGTGTTAGTCATTCAGGTAACCGGTCAGCCATAGGGTCACTCACTTAATCAGCCAATCAGCACAGCAACCAATAAGTCAACCAGCCAGTAAGCCAAACAATCACTCAATTACCTAATCACCCAATCAACCAATCACTTTAATAACATCCTCCATCTCAATAACGCGCCAGCCAGTCAGGAAGTGGATGGAGAGATGGAGCGGAATGGTGGATCAGTGGATACCATCAAAACACCACCAACACTTCCCCAACACTTCCACTTCACCAACATCACTCCCACACACTTGTCACTGATAAGGAAATGACCCGCTTCTTATACTCTCAACATCCTCCCATATTTCCTGCACCATCGCTCTATCTATCCACCTTAAGAGGGGGAAAAAAAAAAACGAACTTCTATCATTCTTCACCATTGACCCTCCTGTTATTAATAAAGTTAGCTTACGTACCGCAGGAGAATCTATGATAGTTAAAATAGAGAGAGGAAAAGAGAGAGAGAGAGAGAGAGAGAGAGAGAGAGAGAGAGAGAGAGAGAGAGAGAGAGAGAGAGAGAGAGAGAGAGAGAGAGAGAGAGAGAGAGAGAGAGAGAGAGAGAGAGAGAGAGAGAGAGAGAGAGACACTCAAGATGCACAGACGGACAGAAGGACGCTTATAAATTCTTAAACAGAGGGCAATAAAGGAGAAGGAAGAAGAGAGACGAAGATAATGACGAGACGAAGGGGAGAAGGAAGAGGAGGAGGAAGAGAAGGAGGAGGTGGAGAGGAGGAGGAAGACACGGGAATAAATTGGAGGAAACACAGCAGCGGAATGTGATCATCTACAGGATATGACGAGGGAAAACAGAGAGAGAGAGAGAGAGAGAGAGAGAGAGAGAGAGAGAGAGAGAGAGAGAGAGAGAGAGAGAGAGAGAGAGAGAGAGAGAGAGAAGACAAAGGGACGGAAAGGGAAGGCAGAGAAGTAGAAGAGGAAGACGTGAACTTGAAGGAGGAGGAGGAGGAGGAGGAGGAAGGGGGGGACGAAGATGACTCAGAAGTGTAACAACAAGGAGGGAGAGAGGAAGGCAGGGAGGGAGAGTGGGGCAGGGAGAGAGAGGGAGAGAGAGGGAGAGGAAGATTGACGAATTTCAATAGAGTTCCTGGTGTCCTGGTAGTCACGTGACCTGGAGACGGAGGGACGGGGGAATAATTCAGGCTCAGTGGAGAGAGAGAGAGAGAGAGAGAGAGAGAGAGAGAGAGAGAGAGAGAGAGAGAGAGAGAGAGAGAGAGAGAGAGAGAGAGAGAGAGAGAGAGATGCAAAGGTAAAAACACTGAAAAAACGTACCCTTTACACACACACACACACACACACACACACACACTCACACACACACACACACACACACACACACACACACACACACACACACACACACACTACGAATAAAACATGGAGGTGAATGAACTAGTAACACACACGTGGCCAATGCAATAAACACTCCAAAATATTCCTCCATAACTCGCTGCCACTAAAAAGAAAGGGAAAAAAATCAGGGGTAATGGACGGTCGTGGCAGTGAATGTACGAGGGCGTCAAAACATAAATACTTGAACTGAACGCTGGTAAAAAAAAAAAAAAAAAGAGAGAGAGAGAGAGAGAGTGTGTGTGTGTGTGAGAGAGAGAAAAAAAGAGGTGTTATCGAATTGAGATATACAAAGAAGGAATGTCAGGCAAGTAATACGCTAAGAAGCCAAGCCATTAAGAGACGGTTAACAAGGTTGTTTATCTATTTATTTATTTTAGAGATCTTGGCCTTTTTCTCTTAACAGGTGAAGGAAACCAGCCAAGAACACAAAATATTGGAGGAATAAAGTTAGGTTACTCCTTCTCTCCTCTCATTCCCCTAAAAACAGTTAAAATAAAAATAGATAAAACAGGTTAGATATTCCAAAAAGGACGTCAATTTAGTTCAAGATACACCCCCCATATTCTTCTCTTATAGCAGTTCAAGTCGTGGAGCGTGGAAGTAACAGTAACAAGTCTGCATGCTTTCTACGTGCATGAATACATTCCCTGAGCCTTGGCCAGTAAATAGTTATGAATGTCCGCTGAAGATTGCATGAGGAAGGTGATTCAGGAGGAAAAATAAAAAATAGTTATCCAGTTCCTAAAAATGTTTAAGCCAGAGGTCCATTTCACGCAGCAAGTATTACGCTTCACTAAATAAACAGAAAAATAGAAACACAGCTAAATACTCGTAATGATTTCCTGGAAGGCTGATACTCCACGAACTTCAACTAACTTTAGAAAACGAGTACCATCTACGCAGACATTGCCAAGGCCACGAGGAACTCCACAGAACACAAACAAACTAGACTTTTCTTTTAATGTTACGACGAGGAAAAGGAATCACAAAAAAAGGTAAACAAAGCACAGATTTGCTCACTGGTTTATAAAAAAGGAATAAAAAAAAACTCGAGACTAATGAAATAAAGTGAAAATTGCATAAAAAGAGCATTTTTTTCATTGACACGAAAAAAAACGAAAAAAACGAAAAACACTAAACAAAAACTTTTTTTATTAATAAACACACAGAAAAAAAAAACAGAGAAATACGACAATAAAAAGTACCGAGTTATTTATTGACACCAACAAAAGATGCAGAAAACCAACCCCCCCCCAAAAAAAAACCCGAGGTACCGAATTATTTATTGACACACAAGAACAAAATCCCGGAAAACCGAAGCAAAGTACTGTGTTTTTCATTGACAATCCTGGGAGGGAAAGGAAAAAAATATCTACGCTGAAGGTAAATCTTTGCAGTGGTGGTAGCGTCCCCGCAGCGCCTGGCAATGAGGAGACCTGATGGGCGCTTGCAAGGGGGTGGGAAGGGCGCGAGTGACGTACTTAACAACTCCGAAAGGATCTGCGGGTTATATATATATATATATATATATATATATATATATATATATATATATATATATATATATATATATATATATATATATATATATATATATATATATATATATATATATATATATATATATATATAATTTTTTCATTTTATTTTATTTTATTTTATTTTATTTTTTTTTGTGTGTGTGTGTCCATATACTCGTAGGAGGAGGAGGAGGAGGGATATTTTAAGTGGATGTTCTTTCAGTGGATGGTGATGGTGGTCGTGGTGGTGGTGGTGGTGGTGGTGGTGGTGGTGGTGGTGGTGGTGGTGGTGGTGGTGGTGGTGGTGGTGGTGGTCATGAGCCGGTCGACCTAAGATGGTAGATGTGATATTGATCCAGACATTTTGGCCGCGAATGAACCAAGGTAGGAGAGAGAGAGAGAGAGAGAGAGAGAGAGAGAGAGAGAGAGAGAGAGAGAGAGAGAGAGAGAGAGAGAGAGAGAGAGAGAGAGAATGGGAAAGGAAACAGGAAGGAGCAAGGAAGGGGAGGAAGTGCAATTCTGTTTAGACCTACACACACACTCTCTCTCTCTCTCTCTCTCTCTCTCTCTCTCTCTCTCTCTCTCTCTCTCTCTCTCTCTCTCTCTCTCTCTCTCTCATATTTCCCTCCTAGTTAGCTTTTGTTCCCCTTATTTTTTCCTGTTAATGTGGTCTTTTTCTCTTGACATCACACACACACACACACACACACACACACACACACACACACACACACACACAATGATATATGAATGGTTTTCCTGCACAGTAGTCTGTTTGCCAGTCGGATTAATACCCTTTCCTGCCCCGAAATGATAACAACAACAACACTAATAATGGAAACTACCTTAATAAGTCACTACAATGGCGACGGGAGAGTCATAGTAGGAGGAGGAGGAGGAGGAGGAGGAGGAGGAGGAGGAGGAGCGGTTATTACATATACTACTAATAACTTCGTTGTACTTAGTCTGTGTTATTGGTGCACATATCAATAGCAAACACAAAGGAACGCAAAGGAATACAAAGGAATTACAAGCAGAGGCAGCAGTAACACATCTGTTGCCGAGCCTTCCGATGTTCTTTGTGGCAAGGTGTGTTATTTAATCCAAAGTGGTTTGCATTAATAGATTCGATGTTTTTTTTATGCATAGAATTAAGAGAAATGTGTGAATGCTGGAGGAATGTTTGGATATAGTTTGCATATCGTTAACATTTCATTTAGGAATTTTATTTTCTTCTCTTTCTATTTTTTTTTTTTTTTTTTTACTACAAGTATTCTTTTTTATTGCTGTTTTCATTGTTGTTGCTAGGCATGCTACCTTATCATGTCTAAACACAGTATTCTCAAAGATTTTGCCATCTTAGCGGACAACTCCTAACAAGCTCTAGAAGAAGTAATATTATCAAAGTTTTCAAGAGTGTTTTCATGACTCTACTGATAGATTAACATATTCTGTATCACCAGCAAGAAAGAAAAAAAAAACGGCCATTAGAACCCGACTAATTACTTATGTGGTCTTTCAAAACAGACTTAATGAGAAAGCAAAGTAGCGGAGCCAAAGACATGCAGGTAAGAGATGACGAGCAAACATACACACACACACACACACACACACACACACACACACACACACACACACAGGTAGCCACACCACCTGCCATGACTCACACTCTGAATATCCACAGCCGACATCACCACACAGTGTCCAGCCTTGCAACAAGCCACACCCTGCACACCCCAGCGCCCTACACCCCTCCCACACCCAGGCCTCGCCACACCTCACACCTCTGCGCCTGGTCCACACCCTGCATCCCACCCACACCCCAGCCTTGCTACACCCTTGCTTCCAGATGTATATTCAGGTAGATAGGTAGGTAGATAGATAGATAGATAGATAGATATATAGACAGATAGATAGATGGATGGATGGATAGATAGATAGACAGATAGGCTGACAGACAGATAGGTAGATAGATAAGTAAATACATAGGTAGATAGATAGATTGAGAGATAAATGAATGCATAGTTATATAGATGAAAAGAAAGTACATACATACATAGACAGCTAAATAAACAGACACTTACACAAATAGACTTAAATAAACTTATATCACCACAAGGACACATAACAAACATAACATAACATGTCACTGTATAACATAGAGCACATCTAACAAAAATTACATATAAATAAATTAAACTACAAAAAACTCACACAAATATAAGTTAACCTCCGCTTTGTAATGTCCAAAAAACAACAAATACAAACAAATAAATAAAAACAAATACACTACATCATAAGCAACAAGCTCCTAACACATAATATATAGCATGAGATAACCTTACCTAACATAACATGACGTAACATTGTCTAACATAACTTAATATAGCATAACATACAACATAACATAACACAGCATAACCTTACTTGACATAACATAACCTAACCTAACCTAACCTAACCTAACCTAACCTAACCTTACTTGACATAACCTAACCTAACCTAACCTAACCTAACCTAACCTAACCTAACCTAACCTTACTTGACATAACCTAACCTAACCTAACCTAACCTAACCTTACTTGACATAACCTAACCTAACCTAACCTAACCTAACCTAACCTAACCTAACCTTACCTAACTTAACCTTACGTAACCTAACCTAACATAACCTTACCTAACCAGACCTAACCTAACCTAACATTTCCTTACCTAACCCAACATAACATAGCCTAACCTTAACTAACCTAACCTAACCAACCCCACTCTGAGGCAACACCACCATTACCTTACGCAACCACGCCACGCTTGCACCCTGCACAGCCCCACCCTTTTCACACCTGCCCCTCTCTCATCACCGTCATATCCCAGGCAAGCCACACCCTCCCCCTTCCCTCCCCCTCCTCCCGCCGCAGCCCACAGCCTCGCACGCCCCTAACGGCCCCCTCGCCTCGTCCCCAGGCTGCCTGATCCGCGATTCACCTTCCCTCGTCGCTTCCTCCCAGGCAATTAGACGAAAAAGTGAAAGGCTCCAGCGAGATTACCATAGTGAGAGAGAGAGAGAGAGAGAGAGAGAGAGAGAGAGAGAGAGAGAGAGAGAGGAACACATATAAACAAACAGACAGATACATTGCCAGAAAGGTAGAATAGTTAGACAGACAGACAGACAAATACACTGAAATATACAAGGAGAAAGACACGTATGTTAGGTGATCATACTGTTAAACATACTAAAACAAAGCAAAACAATGCAAACAACAACAACAACAACAACAACAACAACAACAACAAAAACAACAACAATAAACAACAAATAACAACAACGTACATAAGCAAAACACACAAGCTCAGACAGCAGAGAAAGACGGGCAGACAGAAAGGAACATCCGAATAGACGGACAAACGGATGGGTAGACAGAAAGACAGCCATCAAGTCAGCCAGTCACCCAAACACTCGTACAGGAAATAGATGACAAATATAGACAGATTTCCATCGAAGTGACCTCCGCTACGTACATCCGACAGCGAAATGACGCGGACGTAACAATGAAAAAAAAAAAGAATAACCACCAAAATGAAGGAAAATAGAGAGAAATACCAAAAGAGAGAACGAAGGGAAGACAATTACGAAAATAAACAAGCAGAATGAAAAAAAAAAAGAGAGAGAGAAATACCGGAAGGGACAACGAAGGCAAGCCAATTACGAAAAAAAAAACAATAAACTCGTAGATACAAAAGCAAGAGAAAAGATGGAATAGACGATACAAAGAAATAAGAAAAAAACACCGATCTGTGAAAACAAAGGGAGGCAAATAAACAAAAGCGTAAAGGCAGGAGGATAAAGAACAGCTTGATGGAACGTAATGAGAGGGAGAACTCGGCTGTTAATTACGGGAAATAAAAAGAACAAGGAGATAATGCAAAAGACATATCAGGAGGAGGAGGAGGAGGCGCAGGAGCAGGAGCAGGAGGAGGAGGAGGAGGAGGAGGAGGAGGAGGAAAACATTTAGATAAGATGAGTGAATGACCATATTGATGATGGTGAGGAAGGAGAAAAGTGACTTAATGAGAGACAGTGAGGAGGAGGAGGAGGAGGAGGAGGAGAAGGTGGAGGAGGAGGAAGAGGAGGAGGAGGAGGAGGAGAAAGGGGTGAACGAAGTTGAGGCGAAGGTGGATTAGATGGAGGAGGAAGAATGGAAGGTGGTGGAGGCAGGGCAATTAACGCCTATAATAGAGAGAGAGAGAGAGAGAGAGAGAGAGAGAGAGAGAGAGAGAGAGAGAGAGAGAGAGAGAGAGAGAGCGCACCACGCTGTCTGGTACTCTTCCCTTTAGTTGCTACTCGGGTGCGGCGTCTCTCCCTCCCACCCTCTCTCACTCTCTCCCTCTCTCTCTCTCCCCCGCTCTCCCTCACCTCTCCCCCCACCTGCTGGCGTGTCGCGACTCTGCCAATCCTACTGAGGGGACGGAGGAGAGGGGAAATGCGTCCCTCCCATGCCTCTCTCTCTCTCTCTCTCTCTCTCTCTCTCTCTCTCTCTCTCTCTCTCTCTCTCTCTCTCTCTCTCTCTCTCTCTCTCTCAGTCCGCGGTTAATGAGGATATTAAGGAAATGGAGTAATAAGAAAGGGAGATAATAGGAAGAGGGAAGAAAGAAAGGGAGGAATGCGTAAAGTGATAATAATAGAATACACAGGAAAAGAGCAAATCACTGTGTGTGTGCGTGCGTCTCTCTCTCTCTCTCTCTCTCTCTCTCTCTCTCTCTCTCTCTCTCTCTCTCTCTCTCTCTCTGCATCCGTACCTTAGTGAAAGAAATGTGCAAAAGAGAAGTTTAAAGGAGTTCTTTGCTCCCTGGCTCTCCTCACTCCTCCCCTCTCTCTCTCTCTCTCTCTCTCTCTCTCTCTCTCTCTCTCTCTCTCTCTCTCTCTCTCTCTCTCTCTCTCTCTCTCTCTCTCTACTCTCATATCCCTCCTTCATCCCTCCCATGCCCAGGAGAGTAAAAGCGTCCCCCACGAGAGAGAGAGAGAGAGAGAGAGAGAGAGAGAGAGAGAGAGAGAGAGAGAGAGAGAGAGAGAGAGAGAGAGTGCCAGTGCCTCCTGCTGGGGTCCTT
>NC_087153.1:31748021-31750521 GCF_035594125.1 Scylla paramamosain | reverse complement strand
AGAGAGAGAGAGAGAGAGAGAGAGAGCAGCGTCGACGGTGGTAGGAGTGGGTGGGTGGGTGGGTGGGTGGGAAGAGAGAGAGAGAGAGAGAGAGAGAGAGAGAGAGAGAGAGAGAGAGAGAGAGAGAGAGAGAGAGAGAGAGTGGGGTGGAGAGAGGTGGGTCGGAGGATGCACACACACAGAGGCGGGGACGCTGAGTACGGAATAAGGACGAAGAGCAGACTCGCGGCTCATCTAGTAGGGATAGAGAGAGAGAGAGAGAGAGAGAGAGAGAGAGAGAGAGAGAGAGAGAGAGAGAGAGAGAGAGAGAGAGAGAGAGAGAGAGTCGTCCTCGCCCTTGGGACCCGAAAGAGGTTTGCTGAGGCCGTCGACCCTTACTCTCTCCCTACCTCCCCTGCACCTCTATGGACCCGCCCCTCCCGCACACACGGACGCACGCACGCAGCCAGAGAGGCGGTGCTTGGCAGGCAGGGAGGAAGAGAGAGAGTGAGAGAGAGAGAGGTGGAGTAAGCAGTTGGGGGGGATAGAGAGAGCAAGAGAGAGAAAGAGAGCGGACATCTTTTGCACGAGATGGTTGGGAAGGTCAGGGGCAGGGGGGCGGGGGGTGAAGGCGTCCGGGGAGGAAAGGCGGAACCAGGAGGAGGAGGAGGAGGAGGAGGAGGAGGAGGAGGAGGAGAAGGAGGAGGAACGGAGGTACTACGGCACACCCTGGTTACGAAACGCCCGCCACGCGCTCGGCTTAAATTAAATGCTGTTGCAGAAGCCGGCACGAGGCGGCGACGACAACCCAATGGACGACGGCGGCGGCGGTGGCGGCGCCCTCCTGCTGCGGCGCCCTCGGGAGACTCTCAGGGTCAAGTTCACACACATACACACACACACACACACACACACACACACACACACACACACCTGTCATTATCTAGCGACGGGGCAAACATGATGCATTGTGAGTAATGAGGGGCGAAGGGAAGGACGGAGGGGTGAGGGACAGTACAGTACTCTTCCTGCAGGGCGTGAGGCGAATGAGGGGCGGGCAGGGACAGGGACAGGGACGGGTGAGTACAGTACACCTGCCGGGGGACAGGGCGTGATGGGGGCAGTAGGGGTGAGGTGAGACAGGCCAGGCAGCAGGCAGCAGCAGCAGCAGCAGCAGCAGCAGCAGCAGGCCAGGCAGGGTAGCAACAAGGACAGGACGCTCGGCCGCTGTCCACCTGCCCCGTTGACACTATTGATCGCCTCACACTTTTCGCATGTGATGACAACTCCTGCCGGGGATCAAACATGCGTAAGCCGACGTTTTCATAGTATTGATTTTGCCTCCACCGCCTCCTCCTCCTCTTCCTCCTCCTCCGACTTCGCCACCGCCACCGCCGCCGCCGCCGCCAAGCCCGACCACGTGGGGTACGCCGCTGCTAACTCGCGAGCCAAACATCAATATTACACCCCCGCCTGATGCTGCCGCCGCGTGCATGAGGTGAGGTGGAGGCCGCCGGCACAGGTGGGGGAGTGGTGGCGGCAGGTGCACGGTGGTGGCGCTCACTCCGTGCCTGACTGTTGGTGGAGCAGGTCATGTGAACGACGGGTGGAGCAGAAGGAGGTAAAGGGGAAAGAGGAAGAAGGAAGGATGAGTGTATGAGGAGAGCACTGAGGGCGCGGGTATTAGCAGTAGTGATGGTAGATAAGGAAGGAATGTATGAAAGAAAAGGAATGTAAGAGGAGGAGGAAGTAGTTAGGAACAGAGATAAGAGGAAGAAAAGATAAATAAGAGGTAGTAGAGAGAAAAGGAGAGATAACATATGATGATATGTAAAAGAGAATGAGATGAGACAGTAAATGCAAATGGAAGACATCACCTTGACCACACGCGCGCGCGCACACACACACACACACACACACACACACACACACACACACACACACACACACACACACACACACACACACACACACACGGGGTGCGCAAATGCGTCGTATCTTGATGGCCGCACCACGTGGTTGTTACTAGGGCGCCGCTGTTCCCTTCTCGTCGCCTAACCCAGACAGAGGGGGTCGCCGCCCCACGCGCCGCCCCTAGTCCCCCTGACACCCTTGCAAACCCCCTTCTCCGCACCGCTCTACTCACCACTCCACCCCTTCCTTCCCCTCCCTTGCCTCATTCGTTCTGCCCCTTTCCCCCCTCCTCACCAGACGCCCCCTGTTCCACCCCCGCCGCCCCCTACTGCTAATTCTCTGTGATTCACGTCAGTTGGTCGGTCGGCGTACCTGGATCCCCTCCCTCCCTCCCTCCCTTCCTCCATCCTCCCCTCCTCTACTACTTTTCTCCTTTTCTCCTCATTTTTTTTTTTTTTTACTTCTTTCCCCTTCTCCCTGCCTTCCTTCTCTCATTCATTATCCAAAGTGAGCTCTTTTCCATCGGTGGGTTCTCGAAAAAATATACGTAATCAGTTCTCTCTCTCTCTCTCTCTCTCTCTCTCTCTCTCTCTCTCTCTCTCTCTCT
>NC_087153.1:31738021-31743021 GCF_035594125.1 Scylla paramamosain | reverse complement strand
CCTCCTGTTCCTCCTTCTTCTCTTCCTCATATCCTCCCTTTCCTTTCTACCCTTCCTCATAACCACCCCTAAGGCTTTCCTACCTCCCTAATATCCCCATCCTCCTCTTCCTCTTCCTCCTCCTCCTCCGCCGCCGCCGTCGCCGCCACCGCCAGTGACGCCTCCCCCGCCCCTGGAGAGGCCATCGCCCAGTGGAGTTATTTCAATGCGTATGGTATCGACCCTCGCGGCCTGGCTGTCTCCAAGGGCGCCTCACGTGCGTAGGTCGCCCTCCCCTGGCATGCAAGAAGGGAGGAATAGAGGGAGGGAACGAGGAAGAAGGAAGGAAGAGGGGAAAGTGGAGGAGTGTGAGTGTGAGAGTGAAATGGATTGCAAAGTGTGTGTGTGTGTGTGTGTGTGTGTGTGTGTGTGTGTGTGTGTGTGTGTGTGTGTGTGTGTGTGTGTGTGTGTGTGTGTATGTGCGTGTGTGTGTGTGTTTATTTATACAGTACGTGGTGTCATATTCGCTTTTTCGTCAATATTTTCTATCAATAGTTCTTCTTCTTCTTCTTCTTCTTCTTCTTCTTCTTCTTCTTCTTCTTCTTCTTCTTCTTCTACTACTTCTCCTCTTCCTCCTCCTCCTCCTCCTCCACCTCCTCCTCCTCCTCCTCCTCTTCCTCCTCCTCCTTCTCCTCCTTTTGTCCTTCTTCTTCTTATTCTTCTTCTTTCTCGTCTTCTTAATTCTTCAATTGATTTTTTTTCTCGTTTTTTTTTTTTTTGCATTTTTGTCCCATTTACCTAATTTTCTTTGCTTTGATTTTCTCTCTCTCTCTCTCTCTCTCTCTCTCTCTCTCTCTCTCTCTCTCTCTCTCTCTCTCTCTCTCTCTCTCTCTCTCTCTCTCTCTCTCAAATAGTTTTTCTTTTACCATTTTATCATTTTTCCCTTCTCTTCTCGCCCCTCCTCTTCCTCCTCCTCCTCCTTCTCCTCCTCCTCCTCCTCCTCCTCTTCCTCTTCCTCCTCCTCTTCCTCCTGCTCTTCTATGAGTCATGTCACTACTTATTAAGAATCTCATGACACAGTCACTCACTCACTTATTTTTCTTGCCAATCTCTCCTCATTTTTTTCCTCCTCTCCCTTCTCTTCTCCCTCTCTTTCCCCTTCCTGTGTTTTCAGTGTTATTTCCTTCATTTTTCATCTTGCTCTTCTTTGTCACACTTTCCTATCTGTATTGTTTTTACTTACCATTGCTTCTTTTTTCTCGCTTGTTAATTTCTCTCTTCCTTCTTCTATTCAATACTGTCATTCGCTTCTTCCACATCCCCTTCCTCTTCCTCGTATTTTTCTTGGTTTGTTTCCTACGAAATCTTTTCCTCTTTCTCTCTTCCTTCCTTCTCTTTGGTCTCCACATCCTGTTCATCTTGTTCTTACTTGTTCTCAGTCTTGATGTTCGTTGCTCATTTTTGTTTTCTTTTTCTTTTCTGGTATGTTTCCCTTCTCTTTCTAACGTCTCTCTTCTTTTTCTTCTTTTTCTTCTTCTTCTTCTTCTTCTTCTTCATTCTCGAATTTTGTTGTCGTGCTGGTGGTAGACATCATTATAATCGTCCTCATTCTCTTCTTATTCTTAGTCTTTTTAAAACAATATTTCTATGTTACTCTTCCTGCTTCTCCTCTTTCTCTTTCTTCTTCTTTTCTTCTTCTTCTTCTTCTACTACTACTGCTACTACTACTACTACTACTACTACTACTACTACTACTACTACTACTACTGTTTCCTCCTCCTCCTCCTCTTTTACCACTACTACTATAATAGTTTTTCTACTCCTCCATTTACTCCTCCTCCTCCTCCTCCTCCTCCTCCACCTCCTCTTCTGCTTACTCTTCTTTTTCTTTTCGTCTACTACACTACTGCTAGTAACACTGTAACGATCTTCCTCCTCCTCCTTCTCCCCCTCCTCCTCCTCCTCCTCCTCCTCCTCCTCCTCCTCCTCCTCCTCCTCCTCCTCCTTCACCACCACCTCATCCTGTACCTTCATCTTCTTGTCTTAATATTTTTTTTTGTTTCCACCTTCTTTCCCTCGTTCTTGTTCCTCCTCCTCTCCTCTTCCTCCTCCTCATTACAAGCACACACACACACACACACACACACAGACAGTCCCTCCTTCGTCAAACTACGCATCAACACCAACACCAAACCTACACTTTCACAACCCTGTCTTTCCTTCCTTCACCACCACCACCACCACCACCACCGAGCCAGCAAGCCCCACAAGCGCTCTCTGACCCCCCAACATCCCTCCACCAAGCGCTCTGGCCCCCCTGCCCCCTCTCGTGCTCTTGTTTTTGCGTCCCCTGGCTGTGGCGACACTGCTCTCCCCTCTCTCCAATAAAATTCAAGATGGCGGCGCCCAGTACGGAGGAGCGAGCGAGCCACGTGGAGCCAAGAGCCAATGGTAGCCTCGCGCGGGAAAACGGGAGGCAGGGACGCGCGGAGTTGGGGGAGAGAGAGAGAGAGAGAGAGAGAGAGAGAGAGAGAGAGAGAGAGAGAGAGAGAGAGGGGGAGGGAGAGGGTTGATGGGAGGAGTAAAAGAGAAAATAGAGAATGGGATAGAGAATAGAGGGAGAAAAAAACCGAGGGGATAAGAGATAGAGAGAGAAGGGAGGAAAAGACTAATAGTTAGGAGGAGAGAAGAGGTAGGGAAGGAGGAGTAAAGGAGAAAAGTAGAGGTGAAAAAGGAGACACGGGGGGAAGGGAGGATAAAGGAATAAATGGATGAGAGAAGAGATTGATAGAGAACTGAAAGGAGAGAAGGAGGGAGAGAGGGAAGGAGGGAAGAGTAAAGGAGAAAAGTAAGGGTGAAAACGAGAGAAGGAAGGAAGGAAGGAAGGAAGGAAGGAAGGAAGGAAGGGAGAGAGGGTTAAGGAATAAATAGAGGGCTGAGAAGGGATGAGAGAAGAGACAGAAAACTGTAAACTTAGATAGAAGATAGGAAAAGAGAAAGATATGAGTAAAAACAGAAAAGTAGTGATGGAAAAAGAGAAAAGAAGAGGTGAAAAGGAGAGGAGGAAGGAAGGGAAGCTTAAAGGAACAAATAAAGGAGAGAAGAGATAGAGACATAGAATTGTAAACGTGGAGGGAAGGGAGGAAAAGAGTAAGATATAAGAGGAGTGAAAGGGAGAAGTAAAGATGGTAGGAAAAAGAAGAGGAGAGAGAGAGAGAGAGAGAGAGAGAGAGAGAGGGGGGAAGAATATTAGAAACAGAATGGATAGTAAATAAAAAAAAAAACAGAATAAAGAAGAGACAGATAGAGAACGTGGAGGAGACTGAGGAAAAGGCCAAGAGATACGAGAAGTGAAGGGGAAAAAGTAAAGATGGAAGGGAGGAGGAGGGAGGAAGGGAGATTAGTATGGGATGAATAGTAAAAGGAAGAATAGAAGAGAAAAGAGAGGAAAAAGACAATATGAGTGGACTAGTGAGGAAAGAGAGAGAGAGAGAGAGAGAGAGAGAGAGAGAGAGAGAGAGAGAGAGAGAGAGAGAGAGAGAGAGAGAGAGAGAGAGAGGAAGGAATGTTGGTATAAGGCGTAGATAATGAAGAAGAAAATGTCCAAATGAGTGGTTAGTAAAAAGAAGTGGATGAGTGGAAGAAAGAGGAGAGGAGGGGGATGAAGGAAAGGACTGGAAAGAAAAAAAAAGAGAGAAGTGGAGAGAAAGAAGGAATAAGAGTATAAGTGACAGGCGCAGGGATGGATGGGGAAAGAGAGAGAGAGAGAGAGAGAGAGAGAGAGAGAGAGAGAGAGAGAGAGAGAGAGAGAGAGAGAGAGAGAGAGAGAGAGAGAGAGAGAGAGATTCTTGTACGTGGAAATTAATATCAAAATTGAATTCATACTTTGTTTCGAAATGAGCAGGATGCAATTACTTTCAATTTAATTAGAGAGGGCTTCTCTCTCTCTCTCTCTCTCTCTCTCTCTCTCTCTCTCTCTCTCTCTCTCTCTCTCTCTCTCTCTCTCTCTCTCAAGTCAAACAGTCGGCAAAGATAAGTTTGTGAAGCAAATTTTGTAATAAGGAAAAGTAAAACCTAAGAATATAAAATTAAGAGAGAGAGAGAGAGAGAGAGAGAGAGAGAGAGAGAGAGAGAGAGAGAGAGAGAGAGAGAGAGAGAGAGAGAGAGAGAGAGACGGAGATAGAGAAAGACAGACGGGCAGAAAGAGACAGTCAGACAGACAGAAAAATGCGGAGGACGGGCTTCTAGGAGTGAGTGAGTGAGGGGGGAGGGAGGAAGGGAAGGAGTGAGGGAATGAGGGAGGGAGGGAGAGATGGAGGGAGAGAATGAGGGACGGAGTGAGGGAGGGAATGAGATATGCACCAGAAGGAAGACAGCAAAATGGCGGACGTCAGTGGCAGGCGGAGGTAAATAGAATATGTAGAGAAAGAGAGAGAGAGAGAGAGAGAGAGAGAGAGAGAGAGAGAGAGAGAGAGAGAGAGAGAGAGAGAGAGAGAGAGAGAGAGAGAGAGAGAGAGAGAGAGAGAGAGAGAGAGAGAGAGAGAGAGAGAGAGAGAGAGAGAGAGAGAGAGAGAGAGAGAGAGAGAGAGAGAGAGAGAGAGAGAATTATAAATGAAACAACATAACCTCAAAAAATAGAATAAAGCCGGGTATTGCCAACACTAAAGGCAAAAGACAAAAAAAAATAAATAAATAAATAAATAAATAAAACAGATAAATAAACGAAACAAAAAGATGAAAAAGAATTAACAGACAAATCAAACAGGAACTGCACTGAAAGATAATATACAAATAAATTTCACACGATTCATATTAAAAGATAAAGGTGAAAACAGAGAATTGAAATGAAAAAAAAATATATATGTGTACAAAAAAGTCACAAAAGTTAATGTACGCTCAGGTGTTTGACAAAAGCGCATAACTATTTTTTTCTTCATAAACGTACAAACACACTTTTATATTATTATTTTTTTTTTTTCAATCCACACACACAGACACACACACACATAATACATCTGTTT
>NC_087153.1:31708021-31718021 GCF_035594125.1 Scylla paramamosain | reverse complement strand
GACTGGTGGTGGTGGTGGTGGTGTTGTCCTTGCCTCCAGTAACACCGATTGGCTCCAGTTAAAGGCCGCCACCTAATTACCTTGCCCTCCTCTTCTTCCTCCTCCTCCTCTTCTTCCTCCTCCTTCTCCTCCTCCAGTGCAGGTGTCAAGGCCAGTCCGTGATTAGTGGCCATTATGAAGTATTGATCTGTATTACTGTGTGTGTGTGTGTGTGTGTGTGTGTGTGTGTGTGTGTGTGTCAATGCTACCACTAACAAAATTCATAGTCATATTTATCTTATCCTTTTATCATCATTATTTTAATACTCTCCCTTTTAGTCTGGCCTGTGTTTATGCATTATGTATTTTATCTATGCACCACCAACACCACTACCTTCACTACCACCACCACCACCACCGCTACCACCGCAGAGCGTTTTCTGTAACATATGCGTGGTACAGTATATTGTTTTTAGTGGTCATTAAATGTTACACGGACGGTTTTATATACACGGGTATGCTGAATTTTGCATTTTAAACGTGTACTCAATGAATAATCTATCTATCTATCTATCTAACTATCTATCTATCTATTCATCTATTTATTCAGCTAGCTATCTATCACCACTATCACACCTAACATCCCCATTCACTACCTATTACTCTCCCCTAACTTCTCCCCTCCAACTCCTATACACCATAACTCCAAAATTTTCATAACTACTCCTCCTCTCCCTCTTCTTCCTTCCCCTCCCCCACCATCCCCATCACTCTCCCCTCATCATCCCCACCACACCATTAGCAAGACACCCCAACTTTTACTCCCCACAACTACACCACACACCCCCACCACACGTCCACATTCACATTGCCCCCCCATCTCCTGCCATCTGTGTTCGTTGCCACCCCTTTCTCCCCCCATCGAGTGCTAATTTAGTCTGCCTCCTCCCCCTTTCTTCTCCTTCCTCCCCTTCTTCTCCCCTTCTTTTCAGTTTGCTAAGTAGGCCTTGCTTCTCCCCTTCACTTACAAAAAATCCATTTCTCAAGTCCATCTCTCTCTCTCTCTCTCTCTCTCTCTCTCTCTCTCTCTCTCTCTCTCTCTCTCTCTCTCTCTCTCTCTCTCATCTCCGATATTCTTCTCAGCAGGTTACCCTCTTTCTCCTCTTCTTCCTTCTCCTCCTTCTCCTCATTCTCCTTAATCTTATCTCCCCCTTCTTTTCACTGTCACGTGATTAGGACGACGAGAGAGAGAGAGAGAGAGAGAGAGAGAGAGAGAGAGAGAGAGAGAGAGAGAGAGAGAGAGAGAGAGAGAGAGAGAGAGAGAGAGAGAAATTACTTATACATAATCTGGCTCTTTTCTTCTTGTGTGTAGGCCTAAACGAGTGCCAGGGATGACAGAGAGAGAGAGAGAGAGAGAGAGAGAGAGAGAGAGAGAGAGAGAGAGAGAGAGAGAGAGAGAGAGAGAGAGAGAGATAAGGGGGGAAAAATACTTGGAACTAAAAAAAAAATCCCTAACTTTTCTTTCTAGATACGATGAGTAAAAGTCAACGAATAATAATAATAATAATAATAATAATAATAATAATAATAATAATAATAATAATAATAATGGAAGGGAAGAGGAAAAACGGGTGTTGTTAACTTCTTTTGTTGTATTTATTTATGAGAGTAATTATTTCTCCTCTCCTTTCTCCACTTTCAGAGTTTTAGCGAGAAACAGAAATAATTCCTCCAATCTTGTTTCCTCTCGCAGCTGTTGGAGAGAGAGAGAGAGAGAGAGAGAGAGAGAGAGAGAGAGAGAGAGAGAGAGAGAGAGAGAGAGAGAGAGAGAGAGAGAGAGAGAGAGAGAGAGAGAGTCTTAAAATACGACCGTAACTTCTCTCTTTTCTTTAGCTTTTCTTCTCCCTCCATCTTCTCCCTTCCTCCTTCCTCCTTCCTCCTCCTTTACCTCCTCCTCACCCCCTGCCTCTTCTCATTTTCCTTCCCCCTTTCTCCCGTTTTTTTCTTCCTCCATGTATAACCTATTCCCTTTTTCCCCCTTTTCCCTCTTTTTTTTTACAATATTCCATTTTTTACATGTTCAGACACGTCAATTTCCGGAGACTACTTTTTTTTCTCTTTCTTTCTCTTCCTTGTTCCTCCTCCGCGTCCTCCTCTCGTTATTTCTTTCTCTCCTTCTTTTCTTTCTTCTCGTGTAGCAGAGTGGTCTTTTCTAATATTTTGTTCTCTCTCTCTCTCTCTCTCTCTCTCTCTCTCTCTCTCTCTCTCTCTCTCTCTCTCTCTCTCTCTCTCTCTCTCTCTCTCTCTCTCTCTCTCTCTCTCTCATTCCTCAGCAGTCATCCTCGGCTGTTACATTTTCTTTATTTTTTTCTTTTCTTTCTTTTGTCTTTTCTTTTTTTTTTTGCTGTTTTTTTTTCCTTTCCTTGATATTCTCTTCCTTCTATTAAGTTTAGTCTTCGCTGTTCGTTGTTGTTATTGTTATTGTTTTTTGTGTTCTTTTTCTTGTTCTTTTTTCTTTTTTTCTCGCTTATCTTCAGTTCCTCGTCCTCCTCTTTCTCCTCCTTTCTCCTCGTCTTTCCTTCTCCTCCTCCTCCTCCTCCTTCTTTTTCTTCTTTTCTCTTTTTTTTACTTCACTTTCTCTTCCATCTTTTCCTTCTTTTTATTCTTCCTCTTCCTTCTCCTTCTGCCTTCTCTTCTTCCTCTGCCCTCTCCCACTACTCCTCCTCCTCCTCGTCCTCCTCCTCCTCCTCCTCCTCCTCCTCCTCCTCCTCCTCCTCCTCTTCAAGCATCTCCACTTTGTCCCAAGAGAGCGAACACAACCCCGCCATTGGTCATTCAAACGGACACACGTAGACTGACAGGAGAGCTTGGGTCGTACAAACACACACACACACACACACACACACACACACACACACACACACACACACACACACACACACACACACACACACACACACACACGGTAGAAAATTTCATCCTCACCTGTATAAAGTCTGAGACAGGCCTATGCTTCTCTCTCTCTCTCTCTCTCTCTCTCTCTCTCTCTCTCTCTCTCTCTCTCTCTCTCTCTCTCTCTCTCTCTCTCTCTCTCTCTCTCTCTCTCTCTCTCTCTCTCTCTCTTAGGGGAGATAAGGGACTCTTCTTTTATATACATTATGCACATTTGTTATGAGTGTCAATAATTAGCTAGGTAGAAATAACACACACACACACACACACACACACACACACACACACACACACACACACACACACACACACACACACACACACACACACACACACACACACACACACACACACACATAAAAGTCGTAATTCATTCTGCAAGGAAAGAATGAGGTTAAGGAATAACTTAAAAAAAAAGGCTATATTGATGATAATGTAATAGTGATGAGGTGATGGAATGCAGGGTGTATATAAGGAAGAAATTATCCAGTGTGCTTCAATATCTATGCTGTTACTGTTACTTGTTAAGGCCATGCTGTTGGATTTTAAAGCACTAAGTCAGTTATGTATTATTTCATCACTTAAAAAAAAAAAAAAAGCTTCCTGGACCACGCACATACTTCCTACCTTCCATGTCATTCTATTTTTGCACACACCTTATTCCTCTTCTGCTACCCCCCACCCCAACACTTTGTAAGCCATCTTTTACACTCGGCTGACTTGTAGACTTGAGTGTATCGACCATATGACTGAGACGGACAGACAGACAGACAGATAGACAGACAGATAGACAGACAGATGGATAGATTTAGGGGGACATTGCCGCCTCACTTACAAAATCATCCAGTTCGAGGCTCTCTCTCTCTCTCTCTCTCTCTCTCTCTCTCTCTCTCTCTCTCTCTCTCTCTCTCTCTCTCTCTCTCTCTCTCTCTCTCTCTCTCTCTCTCTCTCTCTCTCTCTCTCTCTCTCTCTCTCTCCGTTCTTCTTCCTGCATAAGACTGAATGTTTATATACGACTAATTTCTTTCTTAGCATAAGACTTCCTAACTTCACAATTTTCATATTAACTCATTTCTGTTATAATTTTACTTTATCTCATTATTTTCGATCTTTCGGTACCAAATCAACTTTTTACAATAATAAAAATAATGTTAATAATAGTTATCTTTGGAATAATTTTCTGCTTTTATTAACCATCCTTCCCCGGAACCCAATGGCCTCTTTTTATTTTTATTTTTATTTTTTTTTATTTTATTTCTTTTCGGTCTAAGATGAGATTATTTTATTAAGTTTTATGGCGGAGGTCTATTAAGGTCATTGAATTACCTCCAGTGTCTGTTATTATCCTCGGTTTAAAAGTCACTAGTTTAACACAGTTCTGACTTACAATAGGGCGTTTCGGTAAGTACCATGAGGACAGCCGGATTCTAATCTAAGCGTTCATATTTTGTATGATTTTTCTTTTGATTTATAACTTCATCTTAGTTATATTTCATCTCGTTATTTGGAATTTCTGTTTTGATTTTTTTTTTCCTTTCATGTGTATATTTTTTTGGCATGAGTCGCGATATGACACCGATGCTGAAGCGACTGAGGCCAGTGTTCTTAATCAGTTTGTCCTCTCATCTGGAACATTTTCAAATACCACAGAGATAATTAGTGGTCTTATTTTCATTTTTCTTTTCTTTTCTTTCCACTGATGATGCAGACTTTATTAAACTATCCCAAAAAATCATAAGAAAACTACCCTAAAAACCTCTTAAAACTTCCACTGCAGCCTGTTGTAATCAGTCGAAATAAGACGCCAAAATGTTTAAAAATGAAGCCCTTAGAGTTCATACTTCAATCCAAGTCGATGTTCCTCTCTCCTGGTCCCAGCAGAGCAGTCACACAGCCTCATCAACGAGTGCGTCTTTCTTTCAGTCATTACGCTTCCTCTCCTGTTTCCCACCCAAGGTACGTCGTGTAGCACTGAGCGATTGGGTTATATTGATGAAAACTGAAACTTGAGAGAGAGAGAGAGAGAGAGAGAGAGAGAGAGAGAGAGAGAGAGAGAGTGGGGGGTGTGGGTCATATATTGCAATCAGATCAGGTAGGAGTGGATCCCCTCCTAAGAAGCAGAGCTATTTCGCTAAAAAAGACAAAACAACAACACCTGCGGGCCTTGGCAGCTCTATCCGATCTCTTCAAGCTTCCGTGGTTGATTCAGTCCAATTAACTTGCCCTCAGGTGCATACAGTCTGAGAGGCGATGGTCATACTGTTAAATGTACCTCTGAAAGATTTACTTTAACCTTCTTTTAACTCTCTCTATACAAATTAATGATCTAGAAAATATTTAGCGATCGAGAAACAATTATAGAAATAACGGGTTCAAGCTTGATAAAGTTATATCTGAAATAGAGAAAGAATCTGGTTCCCAAATAGTGGCGAAAGTTAAAAAACACAGACTCAATAGTCAAGTTGTTAGTGGCGAGTGAAGAAAAAATTTTAAACAAGATAAGACAAATTCATAAATAGGAATGATAGGTGGGTGTGGCCATGTATGGTGTTCACAAGAATCGCCATGTATAGGCCTGCTGGCTACCAACAATTTCTTTTGTGTTGCTGTGTTCTCGGATGATTACAGAGACAAAGGGGAGAGCAAACAGTAGCAGACCTGTTAGCCCATTGGATACAGTCTGTGATAAGCCACACTACCTAACCTTAAAAGACGAGTAACATAGTGAAAGCGAAGACCCCCTCCCCACCCACTGCAACACAGGAAGATCGAGACAAACCTCTGTAACTAAAGTGGTTAACCGATTAGCCTTATTTTTTCTGATTGACTTCCCCTTGAGTAGCAATTAAGTGAGCCTTTTTGAAGATTTTGTAGGCTTTGACCAGCCTCCTATGAACATAAAACAAATAATACGCCACTAGAAGCAAACTACCTGATCCTCTCCCATTAACTTTTCTTTCTTTCCTTTTTTTTTTTTTTTTGACTAGAAATAAGGTAATTTTTATTGATTCTGTAACTCTTGATTAGCCTCCTTTAAACATGAAAAAAGAGTACATAAATAAAAACCTGCGCCTCCAAAACTAAACTGAAAAACCCTCTCGGTACTTTTTTTTTTTCAGTTAAGATATTTTAGAGAGCGAAAAAAATAAGGTCTTTTAAAGATCTCATAACTTTCAACCATCATCCTTTACACATAAAAACAAATTACAAGAGCTCCAGAATTAAATTGCCAATCTCAGCCAGAACCACCCTTATTTACTGATGAGGCGCGGCAGATAAGACATTTTACAACTCACAGAGACCCTGAGCTGTAGTCGTAGTCACCTTGGCGGCTATCTCTCTCACCTTTAGCAGGTTATAGGGGATATTACTGAGGCCTTCAAGGATGTTCTCATGATTCTAGCGATAATTTAGCAAGCATTCTACGTCATCAATGTGAAAAAAAACACCTGTTATTATTATTATTATTATTATTATTATTATTATTATTATTATTATTATTATTATTATTATTATTATTAGACTAATAATCTATGTGGCCTTTAAAAATAATCCTGACACGAGAAGAAAGCGTTTAAAAATGTGAATCTTTGAACAGACTCTTAACACATGAAAATAAAACAGGTCTGTACTCACGCGCACCAACCACCAGGTAGACTCAAGTAGACTCACCTGAGATGCACTTCAGGTATTCCCGCTAACACCAGCCAACACACTCACCTGCAGGGAAGAAGGATAAGGAATTAATTCACCTGTTTCACCTCAGCCTGCCTTTTAATCGCCCCCGCAGGGAAAGTAGAATTAGACACACGGTAAGAAAGTTAACGGTGTGTGTGTGTGTGTGTGTGTGTGTGTGTGTGTGTGTGTGTGTGTGTGTGTGTGTGTGTGTGTGTGTGTGTGTGTGTGTGTGTGTGTGTGTGTGTGTGTGAAGAATTTTGTTAATGTTGTTTTTTCTTCTTCTACCTGTTACTCTTATAGTAGTAGTAGTAGTAGTAGTAGTAGTAGTAGTAGTAGTAGTAGTAGTAGTAGTAGTAGTAGTAGTAGTAGTAGTAGTAGTAGTAGCAGTAAAAATGATGATGATGATGATGATGATGATGATGATGATGATGATAATATGATAATTGTTATTATTATTCTAGGTGTTTCAACTTTTTTACAATTCTATATTGTTAAAATTATCACTGATAACATCATAATCACTACGAGTAAATAACATCATGACATTTATTATTATTATTATTATTATTATTATTATTATTATTAATATTATTATTATTATTATTATTATTATTATTATTATTATTATTATTATTATTCCAGGTGTTTCTACTTTTCGTTTCTTTTTTACTCTTTAAATAGCTATAATTATCACTAATAACTCCATAACCAAGCCGAGTAAATGGAGTGAAAACTACTTTTTTCCAGCAAATTAAGAGCTTTGTGATTTTACAGACGAGATTCTCAACTCGCTTAAAAATGACCCAAGAACTTCAACTTTTGTAAATTTACTCAAGAGCCTCAAACTTGAGCAAACTTCCTTCGAACACCGGCAAGACGAGGCCCCAGGACGACCCCAGGACGACCCCAGAGGAGCCCACACCCCGCCTGCCCAAACCACGACCCCCAGCACCCCCCACCACCGCCACCACCACCAGCCCCACCCAAGTCCGTCCGTCAGACCGTCGTCCCTTCCCTGCCGAGCTCCCACCCCTGGTCCCAGCCTCCCTGCCCCAGCCGTGCCCTCGCCACCATGGCCACTAACACCTGAAAGAAACATCGACTACTTCTTTTTGGGTACAGTACGTCTTGTGTCCTGCTTCTCCTATTCATCTTTCTTCAAATGTGAGAAATACTGAGTGGGTAGTACGTATGTGGTCCTCCTCCTACTCCTACTCCTCCTCTTCCTCGTCGTCTTCCTTCTCCTCCTTTTCATCCTCCTCCTTCTCTCACACCAAGGCGGCCCCACCAAGGGTAAAGGAGGCACCTTGAGTACATCTAACCAGCCGTAAACTTCTCCTCTCCTCTCCTCTTACAAGAAAGAAAAAAATTAAGAGGAGGATGCGACGGATGGATAAAAATTACGTAGACGGGGAAAAAAATACACATATATAATACGGCAAACCCTTTAGTGATGATGCTATGCTCCTACACTCCCCCTTCCCTCTGCCTCCCCTCCAGCCCCCTAAGCCCCCGTAAGGTAGAGGTTTAGTTAAGGAGGGAAAATTTTGTACAGGGGCAGGGATAAGAGGTTGGCGGAGGAGTGTAATGAGCTACGCGAACCAGCTATAGTAACGCGTATACTCCCCCCTCCCCTCTGCCTCCCACTCCCCCTTATCCCTTGTGCCTACCCTTACCCCTACTCCCTTTCCCCTTCTGCCTCACTTCTCTTACCTACTACGTACCTTCCGCTCCCATTTCCCAGCTCTCTCTTCCTCGCTTTATACCTCTTCCATCTCATCCTTCTTTTTCTTCTTCTTCTTCTATACACCATCTCTTCCTTCCTTCATCTCCTCTTCCTCTTCTTCCTCCTCAAGCTTAAAGTCAGTTATTTCTTTTCTTTTTTGTCTCTTTTTTTTCTATTTTCTGCTTTATTCATTTCTCGCACGTGTTACTTTTTTTTATAGTTTTATTTTCTTCATTTGTTTTCTTTCTTCGTCCTCCTCCCATCACTACTGTCATTCTTACTTATGGCGAAATTTTGGTTTATTCACGTCTCTCTCTCTCTCTCTCTCTCTCTCTCTCTCTCTCTCTCTCTCTCTCTCTCTCTCTCTCTCTCTCTCTCTCTCTCTCTCTCTCTCTCTCTCTCATTTCCATTCTTATCACCTCTCCCTCCTCTTCCGCCTTATCCTTCTCTCCCTACTGCCTTCCAATCGCATTCCTTCTTTACCTACTACTGCTCTTCTTACTCTCCCCCACCCACCTCCTTCCCTTCCTCCCTTTTTCCCCCAGTCATCTTTGTCTATCCCTCTCTACCTTTATCTCAATACCCGCATCTTTCCTCCTACACATCTTCCTTACATTGCACCTCCTTCAATATCCTTTCCTTTCCTTCCTCAGCCACGCCCCTTTCCAGCCGCGGTCTTAAGGATGTTGAGGAGAAAGCTAGGACCATTTTTTTCCCCTTTTCCCTCCCCCCACCCAGTGCTTTCCGCCTCATGTCGTCGTAACTACGTGGAAGGATCTGTGTGGTGGCGGGCTTCGTTAGGACAGAGTGATCATGTCTCCCTTTATTCCTCTTGCCGCTACTCCTCCTCCTCCTCCTCTTTCTTCAGCTGAACCTCAGTCTTGCTACCTTGACTGGTTTAGTATTATTTTTTTTTCTTTTCGGCTTTATTTTTTTTTTTTTCTTACATTTTTGTCATGTGTTATGCTATTTTTCTCTTTCTTTTTCTCTCTTGATTGTTGTTGTTGTTTTTTGTTGTTTTGTTATTGTTGTCGTCGTCCTCCTCATACTCCTTGTCCTCTTCTTTTTCTTTGTCGCTTTCTTCCTCTTCTTCGTCTCCTTCTTTTTCGTCTTCTTCCTTCTCCTCCTCCTCTCTTCATCATTTTTTTTTTCCGCCTCCTCTTCCTCCTCCTCTTCCTCTTGGTGTACAGTACATTTCTTCATTAATTAGTTAGCTAGAATAAGTTCCCAAACAGCCATAGAAGGACTGAAGACTCTCCTGTTGTTTGGTTATCCTGTGTAATCCTAAGTAATCCTCCTCCTCTTCTTCCTCCTCCTCCTCCTCCTCTTCCTCCCTCCTCCTCCATCTCATCCTCCTCGTCATCATCATCTCCCCTCCTTCCTTCTTTTTTTCTACCTTTTTTTTTCCTTCGCTCACCTCATCCCTCCCTTTCCTGTCTCCCTCCCTGCCTTCCTTTTCATCCTTCCTTCCCCTCCATTCCCTTTTTTTCCCTCTCCCTTTGTCCCTCGCTCCCTAGATACCCCCTCTCTATCTCTCTCCCTAGATACCCCCCTCTCTCTCTCTCTCTCTCTCTCCCTGTCTCATCTCCCCTCTTCGTAATGATTTGAAAGGCCTATAACACCGCTATTTCCTGACATGATTGCACCTCACCTCCTATTTTTCCC
>NC_087153.1:31695521-31703021 GCF_035594125.1 Scylla paramamosain | reverse complement strand
ACAGAGAGGAGAAATGACAAAACTTATGTATAAAAACAACAAAAGGTAATTAAGAAATAGGGGGAAAAAATATACGTAAGAGGAAATTACTATACGAGAAAAGAAAAGAAAAGTGGAAGGAAAAAGAACAAAGAACCAGAAGCTAGAAGAAAAAACAATGACAATGACGACAAAAAATAAGTATATATATAAAAAAAGGAAAAGAAACACTCGTCTCTAACTAGAGGTAATAAAATTTGCAGTGGGTAAAAAAGAAATAGAAAGACAATCGTCATAAAACTGTCAGGATTAAATATGAAAAGTCACAGAAATATGTACAAAGACCCACGACCCCTCACGCCTCCCCACACCCCCACCAACCAAAAGAATAAAAAAATATAATAAAAAAAAACTGGTACCATTTTTTTTCTGTCTTTATATAAATCTGTCAGAGACAATAGTGAACAGAAAATGAGAGCTGAGCAGATGAAAAACAAACAACAACAACAACAACAACAACAACAACAACAACAACAACAATAAATCCTAAGAAAAATCATAATAAAAAAGAAAATAGGTGATAATAAAAAAAATAAATAAGGAACTGATCAGAAAATGACGAATACCGGAATGAAGGGAGAACAAAAAAAAAGAGAACTAAATACAATATATGAACACTACTAGGCTTCAAAAAATATATGCAAAAAAAGAGAAAAGACAATGAAAGTTGAGATAAGGAGATGTAATAAGGTGCAATAAAACTAGAGTAATAAAGCTGGTAAAGACCTTACGTTCAGGGAATAAAAAGATACCACAGAAATTTTAAGACACAAAGTAAAAATGTAAAGAGGATGGCAAGTAAAATATAAAACTGAGTACAGAGAGAGAGAGAGAGAGAGAGAGAGAGAGAGAGAGAGAGAGAGAGAGAGAGAGAGAGAGAGAGAGAGAGAGAGAGAGAGAGAGAGAGAGAGAGAGTACGAACCAGGAGGGAAAAATGAGAAAGAAGTAGTGGGTTTAAAGTAACGAATGAAGAAGCCTCAGGAATACATTTAAAGCCTTGCTCCTCCACGTCCCTCGTTCCCTCTTCATTTGTTTTCATCAGAGGCTGAGGAGGAGGAGGAGGAGGAGGAGGAGGAGGGGAAGCAGTGGGAGGAGAAGGAGGAGGGAGGGCTTCCCTCCCCTTACAGCCCGATCACGTGCTGAAGCCCAAACCAGATTCAAGACCGCAAGGGAAAGTTGAGAAAGGAAAGAGGTTTGAATTACATAAAACAGTACAGATTCTCCTACAGAAGTATCTGAAATGGAGTAAAATTAGGGCAGTGAGGAGTGCACATCAGCTAAGGGAAATGTACAGCCTCCCCAGTAGAAGTAAAGGTGTCTGGAATTGACTAGAAGAGAAGGAATGCATATCAGTCTTAGAAAAAGTACAGCTCTCCCCCACAGAATTCGAGATATCTGGAATGGATTGAAAGAGTGCGTGATAGCGATAAGGAATGTGCAGGTTTCTCTACAGAGCTTTATGTAAATGGAATAAACAAGAAGACAAGGTGAAAGATGTGAAGAAGGAATATCATCAACTGAAGGAGAATTACAGTCCATGATAAAGTACAGATATTCGGAAAAAAGAGAAGAGGTGATGGTGAGGAGGTGCACATAAACTGAAGAAAAAAGTACGGCTTCCCCATAGAACTATATGTAACTGGAACGAAATGAAAAGAGCTGATAGTGGGGAGGGACGTACATCAATTGAAGCGAAAAAGAAAAACATGGAAAAAGTACAGCTTCTCTCATAAAAAGTACAGCTATCTGCAATGAACTAGAGGAGGAGGAACTGCGAGGAGTGGACACCAACTGAAAGAAAACGTACACGAACAAAAATAATGGATACATGACCACACATATTGCCTGGCCACTGTATATACCAACTACTACATAAAACCAACCAGGTGAACACACGCACCTGTCCCCAATGGCCTCACTCAATAAACCCCCACCCCATAACTTCCTCATAACATCTTACATCAATGCCCCTTTCCAACATCACCCAATGCCCCGTCACTACCAACCAACCCCCCTCCCCTCTTGCTGCCTGCCTCTCCTCTTCCCCCTCTCCTCCTCCCTCAGTCCAGTCCCAGTCCCCTGCCCCCTCTCGCCATTGGAATTCACCCCCTCCCCCTCTCCTCCTCTCTACGTATCATACATCCCCACTCCCTCTCTACATACGAGTACTCCTCCCCACTTCTCTTTTTCCACCTACCCTTGACACACAGCAATTCTCTCTCTCTCTCTCTCTCTCTCTCTCTCTCTCTCTCTCTCTCTCTCTCTCTCTCTCTCTCTCTCTCTCAGCCGGTCGGACCCCCCAAGCACGCTATTTTAAGCCTACTCTGTGAGGTAACAGTATAGCAGGAAACAGTACTGGCAGTGGCGGTGGTGGTGGTGGTGGTGGTGGTAATGTGATACTATCGATGGCGGTGATGCAGTGGTGGTGGTGGTGTTGGTAGTGTTGTTGTCGTTGTTGTTGTTGTTGTTGTTGTTGTTGTTGTTGTTGTTGTTGGAGGTGGTGGTGGTGGTGGTGGTGGTGGTTGATGATGATGATGATGATGATGATGATGATGATGATGATGAAGATGATGATGATGATGAAAATGATGATGATGATGATCACGATCATAATCATGATAGTGAAAGTAATGTTGGGGGAGAGAGAGAGAGAGAGAGAGAGAGAGAGAGAGAGAGAGAGAGAGAGAGAGAGAGAGAGAGAGAGAGAGAGAGAGAGAGAGAGAGAGAGAGAAATTACACAAACACACACACACACACACACACACACACACACACACACACACACACACACACACACACACACACACACACACACACACACACTCACACAAGTATAACAATCAATTAAACAACAACAGAACACAGACGACGTGATACAGAGACACACGAAAACAGGAAAAAAAGCAAAAAAGTATCGCAAACAAAAATTTTCCAGGGTTAACTACTACAAATTAGTGTGCGAATGTCTTGTTAGCTTGAGTGTTATTGACAGTTTGCAACGCAGCGCGAATGGCACTCTTGTTGTGGCTCTGCGCCTGGCACGTGCGTGGATCTGGCACGTTTGTGGGGTGGCGTGGGGGAGGGGGTGGCTGGAGTAACGCGGGGAGAGAGCATAGGGAGAAGAGTTGCTATAAGGTGCTGGGGTGGTGAAGAGGGAGAGAGCATAGGCAGCAGGGAGAGTGGGTAAGGGTACTGGGGATGGTGGAAAGGGAGGGAGTTAGTGGAAGGTGTAGGTGGATTGCGGGTGGTGGAAAGGAATGCAGGAAAAGGATGTGTGGAGTGGAGCGGTGTGGAGGTGAGAGGGTATGGGAGGGAGGGAATGGGGCGGATGGTGCTAGTACATACATGTGGTTGGTGATCAGAGGCTAGTGATGATAATGAGAGATGAGAGTGATGCTGATGCTGGTGGAGGAGTTGAAGAGTGGCTGATTTATTGGTGTAGGGGAGTGTAGGACATATGGCGTGGTGGTGGTGGTGGTGGTGGTTGAGATGTGAGGAGCAGAACAGACTGGACCATATTCTGAAGCAATCCTCCGCCGCTACATTCCAAAGACTCTAGATGAGGAGGTTACACGTGTTTCTAGAGGCGTTCTTAGGGTTATAGTGACAGATTGACAAGACTTCTACATCATTAACAGCAGAAAGACCCTCGAGATCTCTGTTAATCATCTCTGTGGCCTTTGCAAATAGTCGTGGTGAGAGAGCAAAGCGTTTCAGAACACGGGCTGATAGAGCTAGGGCGGCCATCACAATCCCTGGAAGAAGGTCTGTGGGGCGAGCGTTGGGAGGCAGCAGGCGCAGCGAGGGGCACCGAATGACCTTGCAGAGCCTCTTGTCACCCTCTCGAGACCCTTCTGCATGGCTGATAGGCGGGATGGGGCTGCCGAAAGGGTGGCAATAGGGACACTGAGGAGGTGGAAGCGCAGGGGCCTGAATGGACGGTGAGGGGACAGGGCTGTGGAAGGAAGGGCTGCGAGGCGTGTGCGTGTGTGTGTGTGAATCATAGCGGAATAGAAGCTGCCTAGGAATCTTTCAAGGTACGCCACCTTTATTAAAATAGTCCAGGTGAGTGAAGAGATGGTCACTGCCAGGATCACTGATGACACGCCGCCATGTTCCCTCCACCTTCTCCTCCTCCTCTTCCTCCTAGACGTCTTAGCTCCAGTAAGGGAAGGAAGAGGGGAAAGGGAGGAGGGAGAGGAGTATCAATCCGGATGGTGTGGAGATGAGATGCTGGAGATGAGCTCGCAAAGTGTGTGTGTGTGTGTGTGTGTGTGTGTGTGTGTGTGTGTGTGTGTGTGTGTGTGTGTGTGTGTGTGTGTGTGTGTGTGTGTGTGTGTGTGTGTGTGTGTAAAAAGTTATCGTGGGGATATGAGTAAGCAGAGTGGGAGGAGGAGAAGGAAGTGGAGGAGGAGGAGAAGGAGGAGGAGGAGGAGGAGGAGGAGGAGGATGGAACGTAGACTGCTCGAGTAATACGTACTAGTGTGTGTGTGTGTGTGTGTGTGAGAGAGAGAGAGAGAGAGAGAGAGAGAGAGAGAGAGAGAGAGAGAGAGAGAGAGAGAGAGAGAGAGAGGATATAAATATGTATATAAACAAGTGCTCAAAAAAGGAAGAAGAGAATGCTATGAATAGGTTTACACACACACACACACACACACACACACACACACACACACACACACACACACACACACACACACGGCGCTGCACCAAGACATGAATAACCCTAATTCCAACAAAACTCGCGCATTTGACAACCACGCGCGAGTCATGGGGTACGGGAGAGAGAGAGAGAGAGAGAGAGAGAGAGAGAGAGAGAGAGAGAGAGAGAGAGAGAGAGAGAGAGAGAGAGAGAGAAAAAAGAGGGGCCATCGAGTAGGCCTGAGGGAGAAAGAGAGAGGGGGAAAGAGAGTGAGTTCGTTCCATCAATAAAAAAAATATGACAAAAAATCCTAATAACATAATGTCCCTATGAATTCCACGCAGGCGACTCCAGAACCTGAGAGAGAGAGAGAGAGAGAGAGAGAGAGAGAGAGAGAGAGAGAGAGAGAGAGAGAGAGAGAGAGAGAGAGAGAGACGCAATAGTACTCGCGGTGTCCTGTTCCCTTCAATACCACGTCCACGCGGGAAAGAATGCGGAATTAAATGCATGAAAAAGGTACATAGAGAGAGGGAGGGAGAGAGAGAGAGAGAGAGAGAGAGAGAGAGAGAGAGAGAGAGAGAGAGAGAGAGAGAGAGAGAGAGAGAGAGAGAGAGAGAGAGAGGGAGGTGCAGGAGGAGAATGTACTAAAGAAGCAGAGTGAGCGGGGAGATGAGAGAGATGAGAGGAAGGAAGGAAGGAAGGAAGGAAGGGAGGCCTGGGTTGGCACACTAGGAGAGGAGTGAGGGAGGAAGAGAGGGAGGGAGGGAGAAAGGGCAAAGGGAAGATCCAAACACGACTAAAAATAACAATGCAGACAATAGACGAGGCCTACGAGTTGGGGTCACTGGCTACAAGGACTAACAAGATTGACAGAAAACGTATATGATGAATGCCGCGACTTCAGGGGGAGACCGCGGTATTTTTGTCGTGCCGCCTGCCTGCCTGCCGGGGGAGGGAGGGAGGGAGGGAAGGGCAGCGCTGGGGTCGTGGCACGAGTGGAAAATAACACTCACTCGTGGAATTAACATTTTGATTCTACTACGTTGTTTTCTCTTGCCTTATTCGAATGGAAAGAGGGGAAAGGAAGGAAAGAGAAGGGGAGGAGGACGCTTACTGTGTGTGTGTGTGTGTGTGTGTGTGTGTGTGTGTGTGTGTGTGTGTGTGTGTGTGTGTGTGTGTGTGTGTGTGTGTGTGTACCTAAGACAGCGCGTGCAGCATTCCACTGTGGCAATGTGGCAGTGGAAGATAGCAGCGTTCCAAATATATACACAATGGTGAATATATTGCATCTCATTCAGTGTTTAAATAGGAGGTGGCGGCGCGGCACTCACACAGGTAAACACGCAGGTCAGGCCCGCAAATAGCGCAGGAAAACCGATAAATGACAATGAAAGCGCGGAGGGAAAGAGAGGAGCGGGTGAAGGATAGAGAGCAAGCGCTTGGTGGGGGGTGAGGTGAGGGAGGCGGGGAAAGAGAGTCAGGGGCGGAGAGAGCATCATGGAGGAAGGGGGGACGAGAGAGAGAGAGAGAGAGAGAGAGAGAGAGAGAGAGAGAGAGAGAGAGAGAGAGAGAGAGAGAGAGAGAGGCCTTGGCAGCGAGCGCGGTCGTTCACCCAGCGTGGGCTGCTGGCACTGTTGCAAGGTTGCACTCGTGGCCCTGGCAGTGGCGTCCCGTCAAGGTTAGTGGAGGAGGAGGAGGAGGAGGAGGAGGCAGCGGTGGTGGTGGTGGTAGTAGAGAGGGAAGGGGATGCAGGGATGAGGAAGAGGAGGTGGTGGTGGTGGTGGTCGCGGTGATAGTGGCGGCGGCGAGGGAGGAGTGGTGGAGCAGGCAGCTAGATGACACTCTCTCCACTCTGGCAGCAAATGAGGAGAGCTCATTAAGGCAGCTTCCGTCAGCCACATACTGAGTCCACCACTGACGCAAAACAAAGCATCACCCTCTCATCTGTCTAGCCGGACACAGCCAGCCACCCAGCCATACTGCCACTCCTGCAATGCCTCACCACACCGCCACGCACACAATCAGCCACTCAGCCAGCCAAACAGCCAGCCAACCACCCAGCCAAACAGCCAGACAGCCAACCAGCCAGCTAGCCAGCCAAACAGGCAACCAGCCAACCAGCCAAACAGCCAACCAGCCAGCCAGCCAAACAAGCAGCCAATCAGCCAGCCAATCAGCCAAACAAGCAGCCAATCAGCCAGCCAATCAGCCAGCCAGCTAGCCAACCAGCCAGCCAACCAAACAGCCAACCAGCCAGCCAGCTAGCCAACCAGCCAGACAGCCAGCCAAGCAGCCAACCAGCCAGCCAGCCAAACAGCCAATCAGCCAGCCAACCAGCCAGCCAAACAGCCAACAAGCCAGTCAGCCAAACAGCCAACCAGCCAGCCAGCCAAACAACCATCCCGCCAAATAGTCAATCAGCCGACCATACATACCTATACACAGTCAGCCAGTTGTAAAATCAGCCAAAGAGCTAACCATCAGGCGAACCATGCCTGTACACAGCTATTCAGCCAAGCTAGCCGCGCAGCCAACCACGCAGCCACACAGCACTCCAGACAGCCACACCTATACACAGTTACTCATTCACATAGCAAGCCAACCAACCAAAATTAGACATAGCCACATATCCAACCAGCCAAACAGCCACAGAACTATCCAGCAAAACAAGTAAACAGCCAGCCAGCCACACCCACCCACTAAGACAGCCAGCCAGTCAGCCACACAACCACACAGCCACCCAAGCCACCACAAATACAACCAAGTTTGCAGCACCACAGTCCACCACCACACCACCAGCCACCATTCTAACCAGGCAC
>NC_087153.1:31688021-31690521 GCF_035594125.1 Scylla paramamosain | reverse complement strand
GCATCGCTACAGCACCGCCTACGCCGACCATCATCGCTTGTCCCCTGATCGCCCTCCCTCCTCCCTCAGCAGCGCCTAGCATCGTGAGGAGCAGTGCTGAGGTGAGGGAGTGTCTGAGGGTGTGATAACAGGTGCGTGTGGCCATGAGGAGCAGCGAGAGGCGGTGCCCAGCGAACGAAGCAATATGAAAAGAGAGAAGTGAAGTGTGGCAGACCCGGACATCCCCAACCTTAATTTTAGGCAAGGTTCAGGGTCATGGTGAGGGTCGTTGTTGTGGGCTGTGGGTGCGAGGTGACGGGGTGGCGGCGGCGCTACATGTGTGACAGCCACGTATGTTTGCATTATGAGGAGGAAGTACTGGAGTGGTGAGGGAGTGACTGAGTGGCAGGACTGAGGTAGGCGAACACGGGTGCAGTAAGCAATTTGCATAATGGTTAAGAACAATCAGAACCTCGTTAGTATGAACTAGAGGCCTGGAGACGAGTGAGGTGAGAGGCGGCGTGGGCGGCAGGCACTGTGTGGTAATGCGAGGCACTCCGGTGGTAAGTGGGGGAGGTGGCACTGGGGCACTGTGCCAACACTAAGCCTCATAACCCACCCGGGCCAACCACAGCGTTGTATAATGGTCTCCGACACTTCCCTCCCACACTCCCCCTTCACCTTCCGTCTCCTCCTGTTATCGTTCTTTCTCTCCGTCTCCGTCAGTTCTTTCATGCGATATTTCTCCTCCAAGCGTCATCAAGAGGCCCTCTGCTCCCCTCGCCGCTGCTGACAACCACCAAAACCCCTACTTAGGTCACCACCGTAGATGTCTGTGTGGCCTCAACCGGCGGAAGAGTTGTGTGGCGGCGTCCCCCAGGGCCCCGTGACGGGCGGGCAGCGCTGGCACGCCGTGATAAAGTGTCTTGGTTAAGCCTGCCCAGCGCCGCTCACTAGCCCGCCATAAGGGGATCGGAGGGCACTGAGTCAAGGATGCGATGCCACACGCGTCTCCTGCAGAGTGACGTCAGTAAAGCCGTATAAGGACACAGAGGGAAGTGCATGATTCACACGCCGGGCCGCCCCGCCGGCACCTTGTCCCGCACCACGCCTTCCCTGGCCTTCCTGCCTTCCCTGTCCCTCCTCGGGGGTCACGCCGACCACCACAACAAATCTTTATTTTTTGCCACTGTAATTATGGACATTTTTCCTACAGAGGATTCCCGGAAGTCGGTGCCGTGAGAAGGGCGTGTTGCTGAGTGACCAGGGAGGGGAGGGAGGGAGAGGGGGATGGGGAGTAGAGAGGCGGGGCAGGGCGGGGTGCACAGTGTCACGGGGCGTCACGCAGAAGGGCGGACGACGCCACACGACACGCAAACGGCACTTCATCACCGCTGAGACCCACACGCCACCACACGCCCTTCCCTTCACGACCTCGCCACGCCTACGCCGTCTTCCCCACCGTTAGCACCACCACCCTGCTACTGTCACCATCACCCCCCACCCACAATCTTATACCACCACCCACACCACCACCTTAACGCCACCCTCACCGTCACCAAAACAAATACAAGGCACACCATTAACACACACATACACACACACACACACACACACACACACACACACACACACACACACACACACACACACACACACACACACACTCGCTGCTAACGAAGGGGGTGAAACATGCAAATGAAGCTAAAAGGGAGGAGGAGGAGAAGCAGCGACGGAAAATATGCACACATCGCGGCGGAGTACGAAAAGAAAAGAAAAAAAAAGACCGCGAAGAAGAAAAAAATAGGGCGAAATAACGAGTAAGGAAAAAATTACGCCCCAAAATCAACGACAATTTATCTGTCTCTCGGTTCAGATTTCGCAAAAAAAAGGAAAAAAAGAGAAAGAAAAAGGAGAAGACTCTATAGCGCATGAAATAGACCTGAGGCGAGCGTAGTACAGCAGGAAACAAAGGAACAGGAAGAACAAGGAGGAGGAAGAAGAAACCAGTAAAGAAAGGGAAGGAAAGAGAGAAGAGAGAGGGAGACACAATGGAGTACCAGGAAGGAGAGGAGGAAGATAGAATACGAAGGAAGATGGGGAAGAGGAAGAGGAAAATAGTAGGGTACAAAGGGAAAACAGCGAAACACGAGAAGAAAGACATATATCAGGAAGAAGAAGAGGAGGAGGAGAACATTAGAAGACGGTAGAGCACACGACGACGAGGAGTGAAGACGGAGAGGCGGAGAGGGAGGGAGGGAGAGGTGACGGGCGGGCCTTGGCAGCCACCGTAACACCCGCCTCTTGTTACTGGGTAAAGGGAAGTAACGGGGACAGATGCAGGATAGCACCAGAGGTAAAAGGGGAGGGTAGAGGGGAAGAACAGGGTAAAAGGGGACGACCTTGTGTCTAGGACGCGGCCACACTTACGAGGTTAGCCTGTTATGCAACCCTGTCAGACCCTTCCCTCCCTACCGCACCAACCCCTTCCTTCCTCCCTCCCTCCCTGTCTATGTGCCTC
>NC_087153.1:31678021-31680521 GCF_035594125.1 Scylla paramamosain | reverse complement strand
CACATTTTTTTATTCCCTTCCTTCTTTTTCAAACCAACATCTGCCGCCCTCCTTTCAGTCCTTCTCAACCTGTATTTACGACCGCCATCAGGAAACTAACATATCCTACACTTCCTTCAGCCTTTCTCAGCCTGTATTCTCGGATGTCACCAGTGTCTCTCTTGTCACGAGGCGCCGAGGAGTGTTGCCGAGAGAAAGTCACAGAAGGAGGGTGAGTTGCTGCCACCGCCTCCGTCTCCTGCGTCCTTCAGTCTATCTCGGTTGCCACCCCTCCGTCGCCGCCACTCCCCCCAGCGAGCCTTATCAGATATCAATCGTCACAATGCAATCAGTCTTCCCCCTACACTTCCTCCCCCACCTCCTCTCTCCTTTCTCCTCCTCCTCCACCTCTCCTCCTCTTCCTCTTCTCTCTCTCTCTCTCCTCTCTCTCTCTCTCTCTTCATGTGTCCTCGTGACCTATATTTAACGCCTCTACCTTGTTTACCTGTTTCCTCTTCTTCTTCTTCCTCCTCCTCCTCCTCCTTCTTCTACTTTTTTTCCGACTTCATCCTTCCCTCCCTACCCCCCAACCCCTCTCTCACTCCGGCTCTCTACCTCAACCAAACAGCTTCCCCACGTCAATGGACCCTCGTCTCCATCTTCCTTGTTTGTTTTTACCGGATAATTAGCTGTCTCTCTCTCTCTCTCTCTCTCTCTCTCTCTCTCTCTCTCTCTCTCTCTCTCTCTCTCTCTCTCTCTCTCTCTCTCTCGTCTCGAACTGTTCACACGGCACTATTTTTCTTGTCTGGAAATATCACCCGCGCTTGATGGATTTCCGCATGATCTTACTCTTCCTCCTCCTCCTCTTCCTCCTCCTACCCCTCCTCTTCCTCCTCCTCCCCTCCAGGACGTGTCGTGTAAATGAACGGTGCGGATAAATAAACGAGAAGCCGCTTCCCAAGAGTACTCCAGTAAAAAGAAGCTGAAAAATGAAGAACTATTGACTTACACTGGGAAAAAACAGGTTTAATGAACACAGGTACACATGGGATTGGGGTGTGTGTGTGTGTGTGTGTGTGTGTGTGTGTGTGTGTGTGTGTGTGTGTGTGTGTGTGTGTGTGTGTGTGTGTGTGTGTGTGTGTGCGCGCGCGTGGTACAATCTTATCAGCAGAGTCAATGTTATGTATGTAGTTAGTTATCATTCCCTTATTTATTCTCGTTATATCATCACCATCATCGTTCTTATCATTATCTACTTCTTCTTCTTCTTCTTCTTCTTCTTCACCATCATCCTTTTGATTAACTTCTTTCTTTCTTTCTTTCTTTCTTTCTTTCTTCTTCACTATCGCCCTTATAATTAACTACTATTTCTTCTTCTTCTTCTTCTTCTTCTTCTTCTTCTTCTTCTTCTTCTTCTTCTTCTTCTTCTTCTTCTTTCTTCTCCTCCTCCTCCTCCTCCTCCTCCTTATCCTCCTTCCTCAGAATACTGTTTCCAAGCCTCTCATGCATTCACCCTTTTCACTACTTTCCTCTACACCGTTCCTTCTTTACCATCCTCCTTCTGCAATGCCTTCCTCAGACTACTGTGTCAACGCCTCCAGTAGGTAAGAATGACAACATGACACGTTTGGGTAACTCTAGCGGACAAAATTACACTACAGCCACTAAAATGTTGAAAGTACTCGATTGCTTCTTTTTGCTGTGACTTCTGTGAGTGTAGTCTTTCAGAATTATGCTACAAACTTACGCCATGTCATTTTATCAAGCCTGGGAGGAAGCCACAGCCTTCAGAGATAGGTCTACCGCCCGCTGGCCCACGCTGCTCCCCTCACTAGGCTCCCTTCTCCATTACTGCGTGTCCACCGGTATTACTTCCGACTGTTTGGGTTTCGTGTCCCGTATTCCCTCCCTTTCTTCTCTTCCTCGTCCTTTCCTTCCGCCACGCCTCACCTGACCTGACCTAACCCTCCGCATCACTGCACCGAGTTCCAATGGCACCAATACGCAGCCACGCTCCCTGAGAGGAATACAAGGCAAGCACATGCTGACCCGAAGCTGACAAGGGCTGCGAGGCGCGTTGGAAACCTCGACCCAATGACCTTGCCCCGCTGATTTGTGTTACCACCACCACCACCACCACTACCTGCGTCAGCGTGAGATTCAACACACCTGCTGATTAAGACGTATTATGCCATACCTCTACTTTTCATTGTCATTTTTCCTCTGCACTTATTTTTGTGCGTGTGAGTGTAGACTGGAAAGAACGCTACTTTTTTGCAATGAAGGTAAAATGGAAAAAAAACAACTACTGATTCAATCGTATTTTGTTCTCTCTCTCTCTCTCTCTCTCTCTCTCTCTCTCTCTCTCTCTCTCTCTCTCTCTCTCTCTCTCTCTCTCTCTCTGTCTGTCAATAGTCTCCATACGTGCACGGGTGTAGTAAGTTGGCAAGACATCCACTTGTATGCAATAAAAGAAAATAAGAAAGAATCATGAGAAAAGCGACAAATGACATCGACACCA
>NC_087153.1:31655521-31668021 GCF_035594125.1 Scylla paramamosain | reverse complement strand
TGCTACAGTTGTCCTTTGTTAGCACTCCGAGCACAATGCGCGCGAGAGAGAGAGAGAGAGAGAGAGAGAGAGAGAGAGAGAGAGAGAGAGAGAGAGAGAGAGAGAGAGAGAGAGAGAGAGAGAGAATCTCGTATTTTCTAAGTTAAAGAACTAAAACGACTGTCGTTGTAAGAATTTAAGGGGAAAATAATTTACTGTGAAAGATTAATTCAATCAATCAATCAATCAATCATTCAGTCAATCTGTCAGTCAGTCAGTCTGTCAACCAATCAACGTGCAGGAGTAGTAGTAAGAGGGCCCTCATCCCTTTGTCTTCCTTTGTCACTGCCAGTCTTGCTAAGGTCACCGCTTGCCCAACAGACAGGTGGATGTTTTATTGACCATGTCACAACCTGAGACCTAGTGAAACAATATTCCTTTTGGGTGTGACCTAATGTTTCATCACTCTATTACTAAATTGCAAGTAATGCCTCAATGTTATCAAGAACAATGTGAAAATTTTGGTGCGTCAGCCAGTCAGTCAAGTCAAGTGAAGCAAGCTAAGTCAAGCCGAGCCAAGCCGAGTCAATATCAAGTGTAGCCGAGCAAAGCCAAACCAACATCAAGCCAAGTCAAACCAATTCAAACCAAACCAAGCCAAGCCAATCTAATCAGTCTAAATCAAGCCAGTCACTCAAGCCAACCCAATCCAAGCCAAGACTAATCCCTCTCCAGCCAAGCTATTAAAGTCTAAATCAAGCCAATCACTCAATCCAAGTCAGTCCAAACCTAACAAGGCCACCCACTCGCCTGAACCAAGCCAGTTAGTCAAGCCAAGCCAAGCCAGGTCAGGCAGCACAAGGCAGAGACGCCAGAGTAGTGACTGTTCATTTCACCAACATCTTTCTTTGTCCTTGCCTCTCTCTCTCTCTCTCTCTCTCTCTCTCTCTCTCTCTCTCTCTCTCTCTCTCTCTCTCTCTCTCTCTCTCTCTCTCTCTCTCGCACAGCAGGCCACTCAACAAGCATGATTTCATACACGGCGTCGCCCGGCCCCAGATTGAGCTTAAGTCATTTACGCTGTCGCCCCCAACTCCCCTCTTTCTCTTCCCACACATCTCCTCCTCCTCCTCCTCCTCCTCCTCCTCCTCCTCCTCCTCCTCGTCCTCCTCCTCCTCCTCTACAACAAACTCTTAAAAAGTGAAGGATGAACAGAGCCAAGGCAGGTAAGAAAAAAAAACTTTAATAAGGAAAAGAGAAACGTGGCAGGAGAAAATGGAGGAAAAGAAAGAAGAGGAGGAGGAGAAGGAAAGGAGGAGGAAGTAGAAGAACAAGACGAAGATTAGAGAAGCAGAAAACTACTATTACTACTACTACTATTACTTCTACTACTACCACCACCATCATCACCACAACAACAACAACAACAACAACAACAAAAGCAGCACAGCAAATCAAGCATCGGATGGCTTCGAACTGAGTGACAACAACCATCACACACACACACACACACACACACACACACACACACACACACACACACACACACTGACACCCCTAATAAGGCAAGCCAATAGATGCATCCCATGGCTGTGCGCTGCGGATTCCTGAGTGAGTGCAGAGGACAAGGTGAGAGAGACGAGGTGTGGCAGTCACGTCCTCGCGGTCATGGCCTCGCTCGGTGGGTGGAGAGGAGAGCGGGTAGTCAAGGGCTGCTGAATTGTTGGGCTATACTGGGATGGATGGCCGGAGGGGAAAGGGAAGGGAGTGCATGTGAAGTGTGCTGCTACTGTGAGAGAGAGAGAGAGAGAGAGAGAGAGAGAGAGAGAGAGAGAGAGAGAGAGAGAGAGAGAGTATACGCACAATATCTACACTCTAGCTCTTAATACTGACGAACAAAGGGTAAACTTCACCAGACGTGTGGATTGATTTAATGATTAACTGAATGACTGATTGACTGAATGATTCAAGGTGTCACAAAGGCGGTGAAGGGCGGCGTCTCACTCCTACCGGCCCACTGAAACCTGAAACCTGTGCTTGTATCCTCCTGTATCCTAACTTAACCTAACCCTGTAATCCCCAAACCTGCTCTGTACTTGCATCATCCTATATCCTAACCTAACCTAACCCAGTAATCCTCACTACTTATCTGTACTTGTATCCTCCTGTATTCTAACCTAACCTAACCTACACCTGTAATCCTCACAGCTGCACTGTACGTGTACCCTCCTGTGCTGCGCTGACGGGAATGTTGATGGCAATTCCTGTGTTAGAGATGGCTTGTCTTCTCCCCCCACATGTCCTGCAGCGCTATTAACGTGGACTGTACGTGGCAATATCCAGCAGACAATTTCCTCCGTGATACAATATTAAAGTCTTTATTTCTTGCACATTCAGTCTCTCTATGGAAGGGAAGTAGTGGAGGAACAGCAGGGAGGAAGTGAAGGGAGGACAGTAGGAATTTAAGAAAGAAGAGAGCAATTTTACTATAAATATAATTTCCCTGAAGTGACGAAACAATAATTTTATGTGACGAGTCAGGAAAAAAATTAACGAAGACAAAATGTTGAATCACTCAGTAAGAAAGAAAATATAATTTGTAGCAGTTGTAAACAAGGCCATTCCTTATCTTGGGATATGGACAAGGACAAGGCGTGTGGCTGCCTGAGTGACAGTCCCGTGTAGCGCTGGAAACAAGAAATCCTGATAACGCGCGATAAGGAACATTATTCCTTACATGTTTGTTAATGACCGGTAGAAATTTAAAGTCTGAGAAAATAACAGTAAAAATCATGAGTTTCCACTGTACGAGTATGTAAGATACTTTTGCTTATAAACTGATAAATGATACACTAAAGATACAAGAATAGTAAACAGCAAACCTTCCACCAAACTTGACCTAACGCAAAGAGGGACTGCTTAAAAAAAATGAATACCGATATACGTAAAAAAAAATAAAGTTATTAAAGAAAAAGAAAACGAAACAAGTTAATCTAGGGATAAGCTTGAAGTGCACGTATTCACGGGAGGGGAGGGGAAAAAAAAGTATACACATGTATAGATATAAAAGGTATGAGGATTAGAAGTTTATAATCTTACAAAAAAAATAAGCGTAAGGATAAGCTTGAACAATATATGAGTTCTGCCTGCAAAAAAAAAAAAAGTATATACGTAGAAGAACAAACAGAAAAAGGCTAAAAATTCATGACCACATATAAAAAAAAATCCTAAATCACTTACGCTACTCACAAACTAGAAAAAAAAAATGTACGTGGACAAATACAAAAGCCACGAGAATTTAAAAAAAAAACATAGTAAATAGGTAGAAAATCATTATAAAAAACGTTAAAACTATAATATCATAATTAAAAAAAAATCCTAAGTCAGTCAGCATGAATTTGAACTGCATACCTATGAAAAAATGCCGGAAAACCCTGAGTCATGGGCTTTTGATCTCATTGTGGGGCATCACGCAGCGGCCAGACTCAAGGTGAATGTCCTTGAGGAAGAGAGAGAGAGAGAGAGAGAGAGAGAGAGAGAGAGAGAGAGAGAGAGAGAGAGAGAGAGAGAGAGAGAGAATATAGGTTCTTCCCTCCCCACCTTCCCTCCCTCACTTCCTTCCCTCCCCTTCGCTGAGCCTAAGCCTACTTGAAATGAGGGATAATGAGGTCGGCAAATTAGTCAGACTTGTCGATGGTACAATGGATCACGATGATAATGATTTGGATGATAATGATGTGAAGGCTGAGTACACGACCAGATGGCTAATCACGAGTACACACACACACACACACACACACACACTAACTCACACACACACACACACACTAACTCACACACAAACACACACACACACACACAGAGAGAGAGAGAGAGAGAGAGAGAGAGAGAGAGAGAGAGAGAGAGAGAGAGAGAGAGAGAGAGAGAGCAATAAGGTAAGGTAAGGTAAGGTAAGGCAGTGAAGTGGTGTTTGGGTCTGAACAGAAGGGTCCTCCACACACACACTCTGCCGCCGATCAACGCAATCACCACCACGACCTCGCTCTTTCCGCCGCCACCACCACCACCACGAAGATCCAAGGTGTGTCTGCCTGTCTATCTGTGTGTATGTGTGTGTGTGTGTGTGTGTGTGGGAATGAACATACCTCACCCAGCATTCCCACACAGCAAAACTAATACACCCCACACTACAAATCCCCACTGTAGGAATGTAATGAGGATGAATATTTGAAGGCAACGTTCCAAGTGACACAGTGACTGGCTATCAATGGTCCAAATAACACGTGTTACTCAATGTTCACACCTGTTACCTGCCGTAATGACGTGCCACCCTCAATAAAGCAGGTGGCGAATGGGGTGAATTTTTTAACAGTACGAGACTATGGGGTTGTAATAGGAGGGAGAAATAGGCCTGAAAATAGGTACAAAATCGAATACTTCACAGAGAGAGAGAGAGAGAGAGAGAGAGAGAGAGAGAGAGAGAGAGAGAGAGAGAGAGAGAGAGAGAGAGAGAGAGAGAGAGAGAGAGAGAGAGATCCACACTGGCGAAGGAGAAGTTTTGATTTTGCAGGTTGAGAGAAAGAGACGGAAGTGGGACAGGAGGAAGGAAAGAAGGATACTTTACGATTTGGTGTCGAGTGAAGTGTCAAGATGAAAAGACGAAAAATAAAGATAGAAAGACGAGTGGGGGGAAATGTCTGATTCTGCAGGTTGATAGAAAGGGAAGGAAGTGGGACACGAGAAGAAGGAAAGAGAAGAAAGGAGGAGGAAGAAAAAAAAAGGTCAACAGAGGAGACAAGACAAGACGGGGAGAAGAAAAACGGGAAGCTGCATCAGATTCTTACACAACAAAACGACCCACATCTTGATTCTTATTCCGAGACGCAGCCATCCACCGCAATCCCCTTCCCTTCATCCTTCCTTCCTCCACTGCCTCCCCTCCACCAGCCTAGCCTTCTAACCTTGATCCATCGTCCCCACACCCACCGACCCCGTGACCCAGCTGCCTCCTTCACTCCACACGTTCCACCTTCCCTCACTCCACATATTCGTAACTCACCCTGACCTCAATGAACCTTCTTCTAGTCCACCTACTCCACCTTCCTCAACCCTCCACCTTCAGTCTCCTTCCTCTTGATCTCCGTGAACCTTCAGTTGGTCCACCTCCCTTGAATTTATCGATCTACTCCACTTCCCTCAATCTTCCACTTACTCCATACGCCGCTTACGCTGACTCGTCTTCCACTGTAGTGACTGAAGGTGATTATTCCCTTTACCAGCACGGAAAATACAAGTAGATGGGGAATTAGTGGAACAGGTGGAAGAGAAGTGGATGTTTGGAGCTTTAGGATAATGGACTGATTGACTTTGTTTATTGGCCATGATTCCAGTCAGTCAGCCAGTCAATGAATCATCCACTTTTCTATCAACTTCATACATGACAACTTCACCTCAGCATCCGACGAGGAAAGAAACAATAAAAAAATAAATAAATAAATAAATAAATAAATAAATAGCTATCTGGAATCTCTCTATACTACCATCTCTAATCCCAACCCCAATCCCCTTCTCTCTCTCTCTCTCTCTCTCTCTCTCTCTCTCTCTCTCTCTCTCTCTCTCTCTCTCTCTCTCTCTCTCTCTCTTAGGCGCGGGCGGAAACGCCTCCTAATACTCTCTCACCGGTACTTGAACATGACATTCGCGTCGACCCTCACTCACCCAGCCCTCGAACCCCGGAGAATGAGACCTCCTCCTCCTCCTCCTCCTCTTCTACCTCTTTCCTCCTACTCCTCCTCCTCCTCTTCTACCTCTTTCCTCCTCCTCCTCCTTCTCCTCCTCCTCCTCTCCCTCTCACGCGGATAAAAGATACATCACATCGCCCAGTGTGCACAAACTCACTTTCGCCTGAGAGAGAGAGAGAGAGAGAGAGAGAGAGAGAGAGAGAGAGAGAGAGAGAGAGAGAGAGAGAGAATGGAGATGAAAGGGTACGCGACACCGAGGGAAAAGAAAGGAAGAATAGGAGGAGGGAAAAAGAGAAAGAACTCAAGGGGAAAAAAAAAGGGAGGAAGGAAAGGAGTAAGTAATGGCGAAGGAAAATTACTCAAAATATTTTCAAGGGTGTGTGACTGAGGAAGAATGGGAGGAGGAGGAGAAGGAGGAGGAGGAGGAGGAGGAGGAGGAGGAGGAGGAGGAGAAGACGAAGAAGAAGAAGAGGAGGCAGGAGAGATAGCTTCAAAGGAAAATAAACCGAAGCAAGAGGATGAGGAAGCGAGGCAAAATGGAGGAGCAAAAGGAGAATGAAGAAGAGCAGGATGAAAGGAAGGAAGAAGAGAGATGGAACGAATAAAGGGGAGGAAGGAAAGAGGGAAGGCATCATACTTTCTATTCCACAGACCCACGAAACTTTCCAAGGGAGGGAGGGAGGGAGGGAGGGAGGGAGGGATGCTGCTTGAGTGTGTGGAGTGAGGGAGGGAGGAAGGGAGGGTAGGTAAGAGGGAAGATGAAGGGGAGAGAAGAGGCTGGATATAGAGAGGAAAGGAGATGAGAGAGAGAGAGAGAGAGAGAGAGAGAGAGAGAGAGAGAGAGAGAGAGAGAGAGAGAGAGAGAGAGAGAGAGAGAGAGAGAGAGAGAGAGGCGACAGTTTCTCAAGATATTCACGTGACCGGGAGAGCAAAATTCATACATTATTTCTCCTCCTCCTCCTCCCCCTCCTCCTCCTCCTCCTTCACCACCACATCCATCGCCTCCTTTTTCTCTACCTCCTCCTCCATCTCCACCCCAGCCATCACCTCCTCCTCCTCTCCTCCTCCTCCTCTCTTTCTCCTCCTCCTCCTCCTCCTCCTCCTCCTCCTCCTCCTCCTCCTCCTCCTCCTCTTCCTCCTCTTCTTCCTTCTCCTCCTTGTATTCATCAATCACAACAGAAAGCCTCGTCCATTTTAAGATAAAAGATGAAATCTGCACTTTTTTAAGAATCACCTTTTGCAGTAGACACATCGTAAGATCTTTTTTCTTTCTTTCTCTCTTTCTTCCTTTCTTTCTCTCGTCTTCCGATTCTTCTCTTCGACTTCGTAACAAAAGATGGACTCAAACAAAGACAGTGTAGATAGATTTTCTTTCTTTTTTGCCAACACACACACACACACACACACACACACACACACACACACACACACATAAATGGAAAGAGAGAGAGAGAGAGAGAGAGAGAGAGAGAGAGAGAGAGAGAGAGAGAGAGAGAGAGAGAGAGAGAGAGCACGAAAGTAGAAAGTAGAAGAAATTTAATTAACACGATGGGAAAAAAATTAAAAGTGCGATCCAGAAAGAGGAAAAGTACATAAAGAAAAGAACGAACGGAAGAAACAATGAATGAAAGAAAAGGATGGAAAGAAGAAAAAGAAAGAAAGAAAGAAAAAGAAAGAAAGAAAGAAAGAAAGAAAGAAAGAAAAAGAAGGAACGGTAGTACAACAAAGACGGTGAAGCGAGAGAGAGAGAGAGAGAGAGAGAGAGAGAGAGAGAGAGAGAGAGAGAGAGAGAGAGAGAGAGAGAGAGAGAGGTTACGCTCCTTGGTACTAGTTGGCAATCCTGAACAAAAGATAAGTGACACTTGAGAGAAAATAAATTGAATGAGAGGAGCGGTGAGAATGAGAGAAAGTTGAAAAGAGTGTTGCAGAAAAAGGAAGAAAAAATAAATGGAAGAGGAGGAAAACCAGAAGGGTACCACGAATAGGAGGAGGAGGAGGAGGAGGAGGAGGAGGAGGAGGAGGAGGAGGAGGAGAAAACAATGGAAAGTGCACAAGGAGAAGAAGGGAGACGGAGTGAAGAAAGTACAAGAGAATGAGAGAATGTTGCAAAAGAGGAGGAGGAGGAGGAGGAGGAGGAGGAAGAGGAGGAGGAGGAGGAGGAGGAGGAGGAGGAGGAGGAGGAGGAGGAGGAGGAGGAGGAGGAAGAGGAGGAGGAGGAGGAGTAATATTAAAAATGAGGCGAAAGAAAGAGCGAGAGAGAACCGAGGGTGGAGAGAAAGGAGAGGGAAAGACTGGAAGAAGAAAAAATGAGAGAGAGAGAGAGAGAGAGAGAGAGAGAGAGAGAGAGAGAGAGAGAGGCGCGGAGGGAGAGCGAGGGTGAAGAAGAGAGAGGGGGAGATGCAAAGAATAGAAATGCGAAACACAAGACGAGGGGAGAAACGTGCTGAGAGAGAGAGAGAGAGAGAGAGAGAGAGAGAGAGAGAGAGAGAGAGAGAGAGAGAGAGAGAGAGAGAGAGAGAGAGAGAGAGAGAGAGAGAGAGAGAGAGAGAGAGAGAGAGAGAGAGAGAGAGAGAGAGAGAGAGAGAGAGAGAGAGAGAGAGAGAGAGAGAGAGAGAGAGAGAGAGAGAGAGAGAGAGAGAGAGAGAGAGAGAGAGAGAGAGAGAGAGAGAGAGAGAGAGAGAGAGAGAGAGAGAGAGAGAGAGAGAGAGAGAGAGAATGAAAAGTGGAAAGGATGAAGAATAATTAAAATGTGAAAGAGAGAGGAAATTAAGGCCGAGTGTCGGGAAGTGAGAGCGAGAGAAGGAGGGAGAGGAGGAGGGAGAGAGGGAGAGAAGGAAGGGTGAAGGAGAGGGGGAGGAAGAGAGTGACAAAAAGGAGGAAGCTGAAGGAAGGGAGGGAGGGAAGGAAGGAGACATTAGGTTTAGTGTTGAACATGTGCATGGAGAGAGAGAGAGAGAGAGAGAGAGAGAGAGAGAGAGAGAGAGAGAGAGAGAGAGAGAGAGAGAGAGAGAGAGAGAGAGAGAGAGAGAGAGAGAGAGAGAGAATACACCACCTACACAGACTGAACGAGAAGATGAAAGTCTGTGAAGGAAAGAAGGGAAGAAAAGAAAGAAGAACAAGAGAGAGGAGAACAAAAGAATGTAAAGTAGAGGAGATGAGAAGAAACGAAAAAGGATAAAATACTTCGCATTGAAAGTTGAAATAAAATCTATCAATTTAACCTTAACTTATTCCTCCGTCGTTGCGCATACACACACACACACACACACACACACACACACACACACACACACACACACACACACACACACACACATATCTTCAGTTTCTTTCTTTTCCCTCACCTTCGCACTTCCTTCCTTTCCTTCTTCCTTCTTCTTTTACATCTTTTTTTATTTTCATTCCCACTATCCTTCCATTTTTTCTCTTTTTTTCTTTTCACCTTTTTTTTACTTTTCCTTATCTTTCTTCTTCTTGACCTTACATAATTTTCCTCCTTTCCTTCTCCTTTGTGCTTTATCTTCTTGCCTTTTTTTCCTTTCCTTCTTGTTCCCTTTTTTTAATTCTCTCCCGCGCTCCCTTCCCTCGTTTCCTTTGCATTGTCTTTGTTTCCCTTTTCCCTTCCCATTTGTCCTCTCTCCGTGTTCTCTCCCCTTTTCCTCTTCTCCTCTGAGCTCTCTCCTTCCCTCATGCTTTTTTTTTTTGACATTCTCTCTCTCTCTCTCTCTCTCTCTCTCTCTCTCTCTCTCTCTCTCTCTCTCTCTCTCTCTCTCTCTCTCTCTCTCTCTCTCTCTCTCTACTCTCCTTTCCCTTGTATACTTTGCTTTTTTTCCCTTCCCCTCTGTTTTTTTTATTTCCTTCAATCCTTTATTCTTATTCTCCCCCTCTTTCATTCTCTCTCTCTCTCTCTCTCTCTCTCTCTCTGAAGCTACAGGTGTATTAATAACGGGTAGGCTACACCTTCATACACACCACCACCACCACAACCACAACCACCACCACCACCACCACAAACACTACCTCGATTTTTTTTTTTTTTATTCTTTTCTTTTTTACTCTACCAGAAACAACTTGTCTTCTTGTTAATGCTTCTTGTTCATGTTACTGTTGTTGTTGTTGCTGTTGTTGTTGTTGTTGTGTTGCTGTTGTTGTTGTTGTTATTTTCCTGTTCTTTTTTCTTTCTCTTTATTTTCTTCTTCTTCTTCTTCTTCTTTTTCTTCTTCTTCTTCTTCTTCTACTTCTTTTCTTCTTCTACTTCTTTTCTTCTTCTACTTCTTTTCCTTCTCCTTCAACTCCTCCTCCTCCTCCTCCTCCTCCTCCTCCTCCTGCGTAAGCCAACTCCTACAACAAGTAATAATGACAACAACAGTACCAACCTCGACAACTCCCAGAACTAGGACACACACACACACACACACACACACACACACACACACACACACACACACACACACACACACACACACACGTAAGCTGCAAAACCAAGTAGTAGTAGTAGTAGTAGTAGTAGTAGTAGTAGTAGTAGTAGTAGTAGTAGTAGTAGTTTGTAGAAGTACATAAAAAAAAACCTTTCCCTCCAAACTTCTCTTTCCCTTACTCCACTCACCCCTACCCTCCACCACCACCACCACCACCACCACCACCTCCCACTTACGCACTGTGCAAGGAGGTCAAGTTCACGAGATCACAGCGGGGCGGGATGGAGGAGGACGTTATCAGACAGCCTTGTCAGAACACATCCTCCTGTCTTGGCTCATGCAAGTTTGTGTGATTAAACATTTCGACGTTTTATCTTGCCTACTTCTGATCCGTTTGTAGTGAAATTAACTGAGACTTTCAAGTGTGTATGATTCTAGTGATAGTTAAACCCTTTCACTGTTATGGTCACCCGCTAACAAGGACAGAAAGGGAGAGAAACGAAAGAATACCAAGTTAATTTTGTCTCTTCTAAACTAAGGAACAATTTAAGAGACATTTTACAGACGATCATGAGAAGAATCGTCTACCAGTGAAAGGGTTATCAAGAATTATATACCATCAATAAGAAAAAAGAACGCCGTAAGAACCTGACTAGTCGTCTGTGTGACCTTAACTGATAGTCTTATCTGGCTCTAGTGGAAGTTACTGAGATTTTTCAGAGTGTATGATTCTTGTGACAGCTTAACACCACTTATGAGAAAAAAAATATGAGAACCTGACTAATCATTTGTGTGACCTTTTGAAAATAATCTTATCTGGCTCTACTGGAAATTATTAGTTTTTTTTTAGCGTTTTCACGATTCTAGTGATAGTTTAATAAGGATTACATATTACCAACGATACACCCATGGGAACTTGGCTAATCATGTTTGTGACCTCTGGAAATAATGTTAACTGGCCCTAGTGAAACCTACTGAGATATTCAAGTGAGCATGATACTATTGATAGTTAAACGGGGATTCTACACCACCAATCCACCAATAAGGAAAAATACAAAAATAAAACCACCCATTAAAACCTAACCAATCATCCCCGTGACCTCTGGAAATAATCTTAACTGACTCTCGTGAAAGCTAAAAGATTTTCAAGTGTTTGTGACCCTAACGATATTCTAGCACGGATCCTGCACCGTTAATGAGAAACACCAATAACAATCTAACTAACAGCCTCTGCGACCTTGATGAGAGGAAGACCGAAGTGTTTAAGAATGGAGAAGTCAGTCCCTCCATTCCAAAGAGTCCCCCTTCAACCAGGTCCTCCTCCAAGGGTCCTCCGAGCGTCATGGAAAGTTTGCCAACTCCCAAGCCGAGTTAAGATGGAGGGTGACTAAGACTACAGGGAGGGAGGGAGAGAAGGAGGGAGGAAAGAGAGAGGGTCGGATGTACACAGAAAGGGAATGAGGAGGGAGGAAGGAGAGAAATAAGTAGAAAAGGCTGACTTGGTAGGGAGGCGTGGAGGGAGGAAGGAGGGAGGGAGAAAGGGAGGTGGATTATACGAAAGGAAGAGAGGGAGGGAGAGGGAGAGGGAGGGGGAGAGGGACGGGGAGAGGGAATTTAATTAGGCAAGTTGGTACGCGAACACATACTAGTGGGCGGATCAGTGATGGAGAGAAGGAAAGAAGGGAGAGAAAGGGAGAGAAAAGGAGGGAGGTAGGGAGGGACGGTATGGATCAAAACAGGGGGAAAAAAGTAAGCGAGTAAACATGACAGCGTAAAAAAAATCGAAATAACTGAAGGACAAAAAGGAGGAGGAGGAGGGAGGACGAGGAGGAGGGAGTAGGAGGAGGAGGAGGAGGAAAACTAAAGGAAAACTACAAGAAATACACTATACATAATTGAAGGTAAAAATAACACACATTGAGAGCTTCAAAGAGAGAGAGAGAGAGAGAGAGAGAGAGAGAGAGAGAGAGAGAGAGAGGCGTAATAAAATACCGAAGCCCTTAGTGTTGTCTCCCTCAGCGGTATAGTTTCCCCTCACGTGTAAGAAGCTTTCCCCTTCCTGCTCTCCCTCCCTCTCCCTCTCCCTCCTCTTCCCGCCCCTCTCCCTTTCCTATCTTTATGCTAACGCTTGCTCTTGTGCCGCTTCCCGCTGACTCGTTAGAATTAGCCCTCAAGCACTGCACGGGTGAGAGAGAGAGAGAGAGAGAGAGAGAGAGAGAGAGAGAGAGAGAGAGAGAGAGAGAGAGAGAGAGAGAGAGAGAGAGAGAGAGAGATTTACTTTCCCGTTGTATTTCACCATTACGAAACTTGAAAATAATAATAAACACTAAAAAGGACAAAGAGAGGAAAAGGAGAGAAAAGAGAG
>NC_087153.1:31645521-31650521 GCF_035594125.1 Scylla paramamosain | reverse complement strand
GAGCAGGAGGAAGAGGAATGTAGGCGGAGAAAGGGGCAAAAATAAACCAGGAAAACAAAGAACGAAGAAAGGTAAGCAGAGGAGGAAGGGAGGACGTGATGGAGGATGGAGGAATGTGTACAGAGACGGGGAAGAAAAAGGAAGGAAACGAGGGAGAAGAAAGAAAGAAAGGCAAGCGGACCAGGAGCAGGAGGGAGAAACGGAACGAGATGGAAAGAAGAAGAGGAGGATGGATGAGGGAAAATAAATAGAAATAAACGAGGAAGAAAGGCAAACAAAGGAGGGAGGAGGAAACGCAGGGAAGCCCCCCCCAAAAAAAAAAAAAAAGTGGATAGAGAGAAATAGAGGAAAACGAAAAGTAAATACAGACAAGGCAAAAAAAAACAAAGAAAGAAAAAGACAGAGAGAGAAAGAAAGAGAGGAATGAAGGCAAGTGTCAAAGATAGAAGGAGCTGGACATGGACGAGGAAACAAGGGAAAAAAAAGATATATAAAGAAATGAAAGCAAGCAAACGCAAAAGGAAAAAAGAGATGAAGGAGGAGGAGGGGAAGTGCTCGTGAGGCCCCCAGCAAGTAAAGCCTTGACCTTCAGGTACAAAGGTATGTATTCTAGGTCACGGGAGCAGCGACTTCACACATACACCACCTCAGGACATGTGGGGAAGGGGAAATAAGGAGACTACGAAGAAGGCAACGAGGAAGAGGAGGAGAGAGTACGTAGAAGACTGACAGACGAAACAAGAAAGGACAGGAGAAAAGAGACAGAGGTAGTAAAGGAGGGAGTAAAGTAGTAAAGGAGAGGGAAGGAGGAAAGGAATAATGGAAGAAAGCAGAGAGGAAGAGACGTAGCAAGAAAATCGAGGAGTAAGAAAGAACAAAATAGTAAAGTCAAGAAAAGAAAACAAAAAAAGAAGGAAGGGAGGAAGAAGAAGTTGAGGAAAGAGCAAGATTATGAGGCAGTACAGGGAAGAGGAAATAAGGAAACTAAAGAGGAAGGCCACTAGGAGGAGGAAGAGGAAGACGACAACTAAGTGACGATACAAGGCAGGAAGGGAGGGAAGGGAGGAGGAGGAGGAGGAGGAGAAGGCAAGGGGAGGGTGTGAAATAGGGGCAATTAACCCTATATTTAGCTGGTGAACAACTGTGATGACAGAGAAAATGTTCGTTTCTGTAATTAAAGTTGCACAAGACGCGGTGAGGAATCCTTAGGGGCGAAAACCTGGCCGGGGTGTGCAGTAATTTCAACTTTGTGACTCGGCGGACAGAGGAGTGGAGGTGGTGGTGGTGGTGGTGGTGGTGGTGGTGGTGGTGGTGGCCCGCTCGCCTAATTATGTTTGTGTGGATGTTGCCATTGTGCTTCTGAAAGGAAAAGGAGGAGGAGGAGGAGGAGGAGGAGGAGGAGGAGGAGGAGGAGGAAGGGGAGAAGGAGGAGGAGGAGGAGGAGGAGGAAGAGGAGGAAGGGGAGAAGGAGGAGGAGGAGGAGACGATGAAAGTAATGATAATAATAATATGATGGTAGTCATGGTGGTATTGAAGAACAAGAACAAGAAGAACAAGAAAATCAAGAAAAGAAAAATAAGGACAACAAGAACAACAACAACAACAACAACAACAACAACAACAACAACGTCAAACATGGAAGAGGAAAGAGACACACGATGACGAAGACAGCAATGATGACGACAAGAAAGTTAAACAGGAAAAGAAACAAAATATATTAAAGAAAAGTGAAAGAACAACCTATATGGCGAGAATTATTACATCACAGCCTCCAGAGAGAGAGAGAGAGAGAGAGAGAGAGAGAGAGAGAGAGAGAGAGAGAGAGAGAGAGAGAGAGAGAGAGAGAGAGATGTTTACGTAAAGTGTCGGCGCTGCTGTAGCCTGTGTCTCTCTGTCCTCAGGGGGAAGAGACCAGGCGATTCCGAAGTGAGAAGGCAAGATGGATGGTGGAGGCACAGAGGAAGACAGAGAGGGAGGGATAGGGACACCGTGGGAGGAGGGAGAGCAGTAGACACAGATGAAGATGTAAAGCAACGAGCAAAAAGACGCAGTGCTTTACTCAGATTAGAGAGAGAGAGAGAGAGAGAGAGAGAGAGAGAGAGAGAGAGAGAGAGAGAGAGAGAAGAGAGACTCGTACTCACGGTCTTCGGCGCACACTGCATGATGTCAGTTTGTTGCGGAAGGGGAACTCACCTGTGGAAAGGATAATTAAGATGAGAACAGGTGCACCAAGGTAACAAGGTGGCATTACTTAGCTGTTTGCTTTCTAATTACATTATAGTACTTTTTTTCATACTCTCCTTTTAATTAGTCATACTTTTATCTGACCGACGTTTTTATTTATTCTTTTTTTTATAAGATGTTTATGGTTCTGGGTGAAATAATGTTATTATCATTATAACTATTACCATCATCATCATCATCATCATCATCATTATTACTATTATTATTATTATTATTATTATTATTATTATTATTATTATTATTACTATTATTATCACTCTTACACCACAGCTTTCAATTTTTATTAGTTATTTAACCTCTCTCTCTCTCTCTCTCTCTCTCTCTCTCTCTCTCTCTCTCTCTCTCTCTCTCTCTCTCTCTCTCTCTCTCTCTCTTTCACACACACACACACACACACACACACACACACAACTGTAGCATTTAATCAACGTATAACATTTTCCTTTCACTTTATAATCATATATTTCAAAACAGAAAGCATATACTTTCATTTATGTATGTATGTATTCTGAGGTACTTATGTATATAACAGGAAATAATATCTCTTGGTGGAGATAAAACTCTCTCTCTCTCTCTCTCTCTCTCTCTCTCTCTCTCTCTCTCTCTCTCTCTCTCTCTCTCTCTCTCTCTCTCTCTCTCTCTCTCTCTCTCTCTCTCTCCGTCTCCCTCTCCCTCTCTCTATCTATCTCTGCCCCACAAAACAGGTGCGCAGTTGAGGTGGGTCAGCAGCTACACACACACACACACACACACACACACACACACACACACACGTTCTTATTTCCCCCCACACCAATAAGTACTTCAACAAGAAACCTCTAAGGCCTTGAAATGCAATATGCTTTATCAAGTTTATGTACACACTCCTCTTTATATTTTTTTTCGCTTCCCTCTCTTTGTGATTTTATTAAACACTTTTTTCCTCCACTTCAGTTCTTCTTGTCCTTGAGCGAGACGAGTGGCGCTGAAAGTAAAGTAAAGGAGTTTGGTAAGAGCGTAAATAGTTGCAGAAGGAGGAGGAGGAGGAGGAGGAGGAGGAGGAGGAGGATGAGGAGGAGGAGGAGGATTGGGAGGAGGACTGGGAAAGGAGGAGGAGTGAAGGTGCGAGAGAAGGTTTTAATTAAGATATAAGCCATGGCTGAGCTGGGCGTTGTACATGCTTTGGAGGAGGAGGAGGAGGAGGAGGAGGAGGAGGAGGAGGAGGAGGAGGAGGAGGAGGAGGAGGAGGAGAAGAAAAAAAAAAGAAAATCAATAATAACTATCATGTCCAAATTAACTGAAGCAAAACCGCTGCACTTAATGAAGAATCGTTACGCAAACAAACAAACATTTAACTCCACCTCTCAATAAGTCCTTCCTGATAATATAAATAAATAAATAAATAGATAGATAAATAAATATATTGATATTTGCAGACTCTAACAGAAGGATAAAAGAAAAAGCAATATACGCAACAATAATCATAACAGCAACAGCAATATATAAGTAACTCGTGTGTGTGTGTGTGTGTGTGTGTGTGTGTGTGTGTGTGTGTGTGTGTGTGTGTGTGTGTGTGTGTGTGTGTGTGTGTGTGTGTGTGTGTCCCGATTTCACTGGCTGTCTATCGTCATAATCACGAAATAACAGGAAAATAAAAATTCCAGTAACCGTGACCTCACCCAAACAACGACGGCTACCTTCACACCCTGGGATACTCCAACCGGCAGACCAACCAACACCATGCCTAACCTTCACCATTTCCTTTTACCTTGGCGCACCCACGGGATAACCACCACCACCACCATCACCACCTCTGAGTCACGTATATATGACATCCTGGCTTCCTATGCTCAGTAAAACTATTTCTGAACTCAAGGCCTTTGTTGTGTCCTATCTGCTCAGTACTCGCGAACTACTGCCCCACTAACGACACTGCACTACCCTCGTGTACTCAAGCGTCCTGTACCATACTTTTTTTAACGTTGCGTCAAGATAACAACTGCAGTGAGGTGAGAGGGGTGAGGTAATAATGATGAGGAAACTGAAAACAAAAGTGAGGTTATGTAATCTTTATCTGTCAGCGAGTTTGTATATACGCGTGTGTGCGAGAGCGAGAATAATAAAGATAGGAACGGCCGTGATTGTTTTATTTGTGTGGGTGTTATCATCATATTTTCAGACCATGTATTTATGTTTCGAAAAGTATGTGGTGTGTGTGTGTGTGTGTGTGGATGGGAGGGGAACAAAGCGAGGTGAGCGATAACTAAACTAAAACCATTCCCACGAAACTTGCAGCCAAATTAATGGAAAGGTCAAACGCAAAATGCCGGTGGGTGGAGTGCTCAATATTTCCAAAGCGTCTCCGGGAAGGGATAATAATAATAAGGTGAAATGAGCAGCTGAATAATGAATCACTGAAGCTGAGGAATCCATAATGTAAATCTTAATCAGGAATATTTTTTTTCCTCCATTTCTCTTTTTCAGACTTTTTTTTATCTCATTCCCAAGGCTCTCTCTCTCTCTCTCTCTCTCTCTCTCTCTCTCTCTCTCTCTCTCTCTCTCTCTCTCTCTCTCTCTCTCTCTCTCTCTCCCTCGTCTCCCCTCACTAATAAAACCCTAATTACTCTCTCAGCACCCCAACCAACCTTTTTCTCTACCTCCTCCATCTCCGGCATCCTCCTCCTCCTCCTCCTCCTCCTCCTCCTCCTCCTCCTTCTCCTCCTCCTCCAACACTAGCTCTCGTACTCCTCTTTCTCTTTCTCCTCCTCCAACTCTTC
>NC_087153.1:31630521-31643021 GCF_035594125.1 Scylla paramamosain | reverse complement strand
CACCACCACCGCCACCACCACCACCAGCCAACCAAAACCACAACGCAAATCACCACCAATCGTTCGCCTTATGTTTCCGTCGCTTCATTTCACACAGCATTTGCTATTTTCGACCCCGGAGCACCTACTGTATTATTCATTTACAAAAAAAAAAAAATGAAAGGTTCAGGGTAAATCTCCAACCACACAACCTAACACAGCAGCAGAACCACCACCACCACCACCACCATCACCTGCACCACCGCCACCACCACCGCCACCCACCACATCACACCACCGTAAAGCAGATGTGACGGAAGGAAGACGCAAAGCTGGTCAGCCACTCGCCGCGGGCACCAACAGCGGGCAGGAGGGAGAGAGAAAGGCGGTGCGGAGAGGTATTGTGAGCTACAGTGGCCAAGGGCATTGCGTACTTCTTTCTTCCCCTCTTCCTCCTTCCCCCGTGCATGGTGAAGAACGAGGGAGTGTATTGAGGTACTGAGACGGGATCGCGGAGTCCAGGCAGTAAGGTTTATGTGAGGTGAAGGGGTGTGGACGCACGTGTCGGAGGCAGAAAGAACCCCAGATGCCTTTGTCTCGCGGCGGACTGACTGCATGTATCCCTATCCTTGCCTGACATGACTTTACCTAACTTAACCTAACTTGACCTAACCTAAACGAGTATGGACTGTCTTGATGATTATGATGAATGATGATGATGATGGTGATGGTGATGGTGACAGACGTAATGATAAAGGTGGTGTTAGTGGTGGTGGTGGTGGTGGTGGTGGTCTCCATGCGCACACTTCCACAATAAAAGATGAAAACGCAACTCACCATAAGACAAAATTAAAAGCAACCAACCCGCAGGGGACTGAGTGAGGGAGAGAGAGAGAGAGAGAGAGAGAGAGAGAGAGAGAGAGAGAGAGAGAGAGAGAGAGAGAGAGAGGGCGAAATCGACAAGGTAAATGTAGCACAGATTAATTAAATAAGTTAAATCGAGTCAGACAGGGAGAAAAGACACCCAATGGACAGCAGAGATGCAGACTTCCCACACAGGCACTTAACCGCTATGCAAACGACTAAGAAAAGATCCATACCAAGACGAGCATATTATTAGATTCATTATCCAGGCGAGTCATTGAGCAAGGCACGCGTTATGGCTAAGCTGTCTCCCGTCCCTGTGCAGTCACACCTTAGGAGCGACAGAGGTAATTCTCAGCTTGAGCAACTTGGCTTGCTGAAAGGATTATAGAGAAATAAAGTTTTACTCGTTACAATAGCGGCGATGGACGGCGGCGGGGAGACGTAAGAGGATGATGGAGGAATCTGGCGAGCACTGTAGTGGTATAAAAGTTTAAAGAAGCAAATATTACAATCAAGGCAATGAAAGGTGGCGGGGAAACGAGAAGGGATGACGGATGGATCTGGCACGGGAGGAGTAAGAGAGTGATGGAGGAATCTGGTAAGCGATGAAGTGGTATAAAAGTTCAAAGAAGTAAACATTACAATCAATACAATGAAAGGCAGCGGAGAAACGCAAGAGAATGATGGATGGGTTTGGCACGCAATGCAAAGATTAGTACTGAAGTAAGAAGAGTTCCAGAAGTGAATGTAACTTGCACCACGATTGGCAGTGGCAGGATAAGCACGGCCAGCGAGATGAAGTACAGCGGCGCATTAAGACAGCACCAACTAGTTCCTGGCATTACGCAGCGCACCGGCGTTGTTCTCGAGGGGATCAACTTATATGTGCGTTTGCTATTATAATACGCATGCTTGCCTCGAGGAACTGCACGCCATCATTTTTGATGACAAAGGACAGTATTCTCAAACATTTCTGAGCCTTGTCTTCAGTATTTTTTATCACATTTAGGGGTTTTTTTTTTTTCAAAATTGTAGTGACAGTTCAACTGAAGTTCTACATTATCAGTCACAGGAAAAAAAGTACTCATGAGAACCTAATTTATCTTTCTGGCATCTGAAGACAATTCCTACGAGCGTGCATAGGATTTCAAAATATGAGCCATAATGCACGGCAACGAAAAAGAGTCTGGGATGGCAGTGTCGAACAAGAACAAACATGAGGTGCGGTGAGTGAGAGGCAGGCGGCGCAGACACGCGGATCACGCCACCTCACGCCACCTGGCACCTCCATCACAACACCCACACCCACCCTCCCATCACTCGTAAATAAAATAAACAAATAAATAAATAAATAAAAAATAAAAAAAATTGAAAAAGGTATGCACTCGTCTCATTACGACCATCACCCAACAGCACCTGACTAACAGACTGATTCATTTAGGGAGACGCATCAGGGGGGTTCCCTCCGCGCCGCGCCCTGAACACAAACATACCGTCATGTACGAGGAAAAGGAGGCTGCGTGGTGTGTCGTGCGGTGCTCTCCACGCTGCCTCTCCTCCCGCCCTCCCTCTCTCGCCGCACCCACCCACGGCGTCACCCTCGGCAGTGAGTCATCCAGCACTCCAGGAACACTTAAGGGGGAGACACTGTTCCAGGTTGCAAGTTCCCGGTCTCCAGGGTTCAGGGGCTGCTCACACGTTCACAAGAATCCCTCCACCGCACCACGTCGCCCTGCTACCCAGAACTGTCTCGTCTTCCTGAGTTGTCGGTGAGGCTGCGGCGAACCGACACGCGAGGGTTCGAGTGCAAGCAACTCATGAAGTCTCCCCAGAAACACGACTTGAGAGTATAGGCTGCATTTCACAGCGCTTTGTTCTTTTATTACGACAATTTTCTAAGACGATAAGATCGTATTGTTAAACATTTCATCCTCTGATCTCGGCTTCATATAACAGGCCCTATTTAAAGTTATTGAGGTTCAAAGGAGAGTGCTCATGACTTCGAAACAGCTCATGGTTCTGGGAATAGAATAACAAGGATTTTGCACTGATAACTGGGAAAAACATCATGAAAACCAGACTAGTCATCCGTGTAGCTAATGAATACAGTTCTATTAAAACACAAAACCGTCGATGATTACAACCCGTAGCGATGATTCAAAGAGACTTCACGATTTTTCCCTATTAATAATATAGAATTCTTGCTAAACTATCACTAGAATCATTAAACCACCCTTGAAAGCCCCGATAGTTATCATCACCGCCTGTTCAAGGGATGCAAGATAAGGGATGAATGCGGTGAGGGCTCTTACTGATGAGTCAAATGAGTGTCGTCGGTAGCGTCAAGAGACTCCAGCACAGAGGGAACATGTGATGCCTTGTGTAACGCTGCTGGCCCGCACACACATGGCTGGATTTTTCGGCCTGGAGGAGAACCATCGGACCGGTCAAAACAAAGCTCTACACTGCGCGGATTTACCCTGCCCCACCACCACCACCGCCATGGCCACCCGTCCCCACCCACATCTCTCTCTCTCTCTCTCTCTCTCTCTCTCTCTCTCTCTCTCTCTCTCTGCAGTGGCTTGCACTAACCCCCAAACACTTCCTGGATTGGATCAAACTCTCACACACACACACACACACACACACACACACACACACACACACACACACACACACACACACACAGAGAGAGAGAGAGAGAGAGAGAGAGAGAGAGAGAGAGAGAGAGAGAGAGAGAGAGAGAGAGAGAGAGAGCTTCAGCACACATGGAGAGCTTGAGTGGAGGAAGTAAATGCAGGACTAAGAGAAGGAGTGTTAGGAAGGAAGAGGAAGAGGAAGAGGAGAAGGACGAGAAGGAAGAGAAAGAAGAGGAGAGGAAACAGAGTACAAAGGCCAAGACGAAGACGATCAGGAAGAGGAAGAGGAGGAGGAGGAGGAGGAGGAGGAGGAGGAGGAGGAGGAGGAGGAGGAGGAGGAGAAAAGAGGTAAAGGAGGGATGGATGGAGGTACTGAACACATATACAATTTGTGGTTAGTAATCCCTTCTCCTCCTCCTCCTCCTCCTCCTCCTCCTCCTCCTCCTCCAGATAAAAGGTTGGTCTAGACTCAAGAACACAAACAGTAAAATAAATTGCTGATGCACATTCCACGTCACCCAATCGTCCGTGAAGTAACCTTTTCCCCCCACTACCCCTTAATTCACCTCCCTTCTCCCTTTCTCCCTGTCTATCTCCCTTCGTCCCTCCCATCTCCTTTTCTCTCTCTCTCTCCCTCATTAAGACATCCCTCCATATCCTCCCCCTATTATCTCTATCTCTCCGCCTCACCCATAACTTACCTCCACAGTCGTCTCTCTCTCTCTCTCTCTCTCTCTCTCTCTCTCTCTCTCTCTCTCTCTCTCTCTCTCTCTCTCTCTCTCTCTCTAGTTCTTCTTATCCTATCTTCCTTTTGACACCTTATCTCTTATCTCCTCCTTTTCCTCCTCCTCCTTCTCCTCCTCCTCCTCCTCCTCCTCCTCCTCCTTCTCCTCTTCCTCCTTCACCTTCTCCTCCTAGTCTCCACTCATTTCCTTGTGCCATACTCTTTATCTTTCCTCCACCTCTTCCTAATCTTTCCTCCACCTTTCCTCCACATATCTCTACTTATCTCCATAACTTTGATTTGACCTCTACTCTATAACCCTGTTACTGAGAGAGAGAGAGAGAGAGAGAGAGAGAGAGAGAGAGAGAGAGAGAGAGAGAGAGTTGGCAAGGGGAGGGTTGCGTTTCCAGGAAGGTACACCAGTTAAAGGGAGTTGAAGGGAATTGAAAGGGGAAGGGGGAATGGGTTAAGAGGAAAAGAGTTTGAGTGTTATGAGGGAGGATGGTGGGACTCGGGGGGAGGTGGGGGGTTGAGGGGAGGGGCGCAGATCCCTCGAGTAACATCCACCGCCGCGACGCGTTTTGGCGATTTACGGGGGACCAAAGGCGGGCACAGGTGTTTGCTCTGCGCAGGTAAACTAATTAACCGACGGCGGAATGCGTAATTAAGATGCACGCGTTTCCTTCCCCTTAACTAGGCCAGGTGTTAAAATGTGTCGTGTTTAAGACGGTGGTGGTGATACTGTATCTCTCTCTCTCTCTCTCTCTCTCTCTCTCTCTCTCTCTCTCTCTCTCTCTCTCTCTCTCTCTCTCTCTCTCTCTCTCTCTCTCTCTCTCTCTCTCTCTCTCTCTCTCTCTCTCTCTCTCTGTTATGTATGTATGTATGTATATATATTACTTACGTACAGGCATTCATAAATCATGATCATTATTATTATTATTATTATCATTATTATTATTTTTATTATTATTATTATTATTATTATTATTATTATTATTATTATTATTATTATTATTATTATCATTATTATTATTATTATTATTATTATTATTATTATTATTATTATTATTATTATTATTATCATTATTATTATAACAATTATCACCACCACTACCATCATCATCATTACTATCAATACCGTTATATTTTATACTGAAGCTGGTTATTATGGTGGTGGTGGTGGTGGTGGTGGTTTTAGTTCACCTCTTTGCCACAATTTAGATTGAGCAGGTGAATAGTGTTCGTATTTCCCTTTCTCTTTCTCTTTATTCCCTGTTTCCAGTTTTCTGTTTCGCGTTTTCCTTTTATGCAGCGGGAACGAAAACATTTCGGTATCTTTTTCCCCTATTCTTGTGTGTTCAGAATTCTTGTTTGTGCTTCTATTTGTCTTGTTCTTATTGGTATGGTTTTCCTCTTTTTTGTGGCATTGCAAGTGAGTTACCCAACTCCAACACACACACACACACACACACACACACACACACACACACACTTATGTAAATAAATAACACACATACGTAATTATATACATACACACACCCACACTCACTCACACACACACACACACACACACACACACACACACACACACACAGAGAGAGAGAGAGAGAGAGAGAGAGAGAGAGAGAGAGAGAGAGAGAGAGAGAGAGAGAGAGAGAGAGAGAGAGAGGCAGGGAGAGAAACGAGTTCAGTGTGGATAATTTTCCCCTCATAATAAAATCACCACCGCCACCACCACCACCACCACCACTACCATCACAACAACACCACTACCAACAGTAAACACCACCACCACCACCACCACCAACCACAGCACCAAAACCACCACCACCACCACTACCACCAGCAACAACAATAACAACAATAGCAATAAATACAGGTAGTTCTAAATGTTTTCTCTCTCTCTCTCTCTCTCTCTCTCTCTCTCTCTCTCTCTCTCTCTCTCTCTCTCTCTCTCTCTCTCTCTCTCTCATCAACAAAACGCAACTAAACTTTTTCTCCTTCCCTTAAAATTTGTCTTTATTCTCGTTTCAGAGAGAGAGAGAGAGAGAGAGAGAGAGAGAGAGAGAGAGAGAGAGAGAGTAGTGGGAGAGCTTGGCAACCTTGTAGCTGAGGGAGGGAAAGTGAGAGGGGAGGAAATTGATGAAAAGGGGGAAGAGGCGATGGAGGGTGGAAAAGGGAGCTGAGAGGGAAGGAGAGAGTGAGGGAGAGAGGAGATGAAAGAAGTAGAGGGGAAAGAGACAAGGGGAGAGCTTTGACGGAAGAGGCGGAAAGAAGAGGAAGGGAGGAAAATGAGAGAGAGAGAGAGAGAGAGAGAGAGAGAGAGAGAGAGAGAGAGAGAGAGAGAGAGAGAGAGAGAGAGAGAGAGGAAAGTCATGTCATCAGGAATATTTAACGATGATGAGAGGAAAATGAACACCTGGTTATTTTTTTCTCTCTCTCTCTTATTTTATCTTATCCTTGTATTTACCTTTACGTTTGTTAATGAAAGAAAATTTGCAGGCTGAACAGTAGCAGTTTTTTTCTCCTTTTTTTCTTAACTAGCTCATTCAAAAGCATAACAAGTTAACAATTAGTAAAAAATAATTTGAATATGCTGAATGTTTGCAAAATTAAAATCCTAACTCTATTATATCACGTAAATCTCTCTCTCTCTCTCTCTCTCTCTCTCTCTCTCTCTCTCTCTCTCTCTCTCTCTCTCTCTCTCTCTCATTCACGTACGCGTACTTCCGTGAGACTCCCCTCAACATCCGGCCACCTTCCGTTTTCTTTCTCCTTCCTTCACATCCGTCATCTTATCTTTCCTTCTCTCCTTTCATTCTTTTCCCGCTCGGCTCCACTTCCTCCTCTTCCGTCTTCCTCTTCAGAGCTTTTTATTCACTTTATGAAGACCGCCATATTTAGCATCCACCCAAGTCTCTCTCTCTCTCTCTCTCTCTCTCTCTCTCTCTCTCTCTCTCTCTCTCTCTCTCTCTCTCTCTCTCTCTCTCTCTCTCTCTCTCTCTCTCTCTCTCTGCCGCCAGTCACTACCTTTCTGCATCTCTCCCTCCTCCTCGTCCTCCTCCTCTTCACCACCACCACCACCACCACCACCACCACCTCCTCCTCCTCCTCCTCCTCCTCCTCCTCTCTGGAACAGGTTAGTCTACTAAAGCAGGTAACCTCGTTATAAGCCAAAAAGCTTTCACCTGCTTCTCCTTTCATTCCTCTTCCTCTTCTCCCTTCTCTTCTTCCCTTGTCTTCTCTTCGTCTGTTTGTTCTTTTTCTGTGTGTTTTTATTTCTTATTTTCTGTTGCTTCTTTTTACTCCTTTTCTCCTCTTTTTCTTCAACTTTTCTTTTCATTATTTCTCTTCTTTTCCTCTCTTTTCTGTGTATTACTTTACTTTCTTTAATTCCCTCTTCTTTTTCTCCTTTTCGTACTCTTCCTCCTTTTGCTTCTAGTCCTACACTTCCTCCCACTACTCCTTGTCTTTCTCCAACTCTCTCTTCCCCCACAATCAAACTCTTTCTTTCTTTCTTTCCCTTATAATGTCCCTCTTCGTCTTCTTTTTTTTATTTTCTCTACCTGCGATTCTTCCTACATCTATTTTTCCTACTGCTCCTCTTCTACCACCACTATAGCTCCTCCTCTTTCTCTTCCCCTCCTCCTCCTCCTCCTCCTCCTCCTCCTCCTTCGTCTTCTCTGTTATTTTACCTGCGATTCCTCCTACATCTATTTTTCCTACTGCTCCTCATCTACCACCACTACAGTAGCTCATCCTCCCACTCCTCCTCCTCCTCCACCACCAAGCACCAGAGAGGCCTAGGCACGAGGCGTGAAAACGGTAAGTGCCGCAGGCCTAACTCGACGAAGGGGAAGGTGCCACGACCAAAGCAGGAAAGGGGGGTTATTCATTTTGGCACGGCCCTCTCTCTCTCTCTCTCTCTCTCTCTCTCTCTCTCTCTCTCTCTCTCTCTCTCTCTCTCTCTAGGCATAAGACTCGTGTTTCAGGTGAGTTGGTGTGGCTTATTTCAAACTGTCGAGTAATAGAAATATATATGGGGCTCCCTCGTTCTTCATTTGTGTTCCTTTGAGTATCCTTATCTCCCCTCTTGCGTCTCCCCTTCTCACCCATCTCGCGCCATCACTCTCCCTCCTCGTAACCACTTACTACCACTTTCCTCACTCTCTCACTCTTCTTAACGGCAACAATGATCTTTTTTCTTCACTCCCTCTCCCTCTCTTGCTTTCTGTTCTCAAGTGTCGGGGGCTCGTCTTCTTAAACACTTTGTTCTCCCATAAGGACTATATTTTCAAAGGCTACCGAGATGATAAGCTAAGTTCTCATGAGTGTTTTTCTCACTGATGATGCGGAATTCTTGTTAAACTATCACTGGGATCGTGAAAACACACACCCGTCCTTGAAAACTCCAATAACTTCCAACTAGAGCTGTCTGTCAGAAGCCGTTGAGATAAGACGCTAGAACGCTGCTGAAGAATGCTGATCTGAATGTTGTGACGCGGGACGAGGGCAGTTCATTAATGTTCCGGGAAGCGAAATCAGAAGCGCCATGCCTTGCTCGCTGCTGACATGGGTTTGAGCATTAGTGAGAAACAGGACTGAGGAGCAGCCGCTGTTGCGTCTACGAGTACATCTCCTCCCCTGAGCGTGAAAATATGTATGTGTTAGTTCAGTGGCGCCCGGCTTCTGATGTAGACAGAATACGCTAAGGTTAAAGGAGAAAGCCAGAGTTAGGTTAGATACGCTAGGTTAAAGTAGAAAGCCAGTGTTAGGTTAGATTGGGTCAAGTTATGTTAGGTCAAGTTAGGTAAAGTTAGGTTAGGTTACGTTTGGTAAGCTTAGGTTAAGTCATGTTATTTAGGTAAAGTTAGATACAGCTAGGTAAGGTTAGGTTAGGCTAGGTTAGGTTAGGTTAGATTAGGTTAGGTTAGGTTAAGTTAGGTTAGGTTAGGTTAGGTTAGGTTGATATTAGGTTAGGTTAGGTTTAGGTCATGTTATTTTAGGTAAAGTTAGATACGGCTAGGTAAGGTGAGGTTAGGTTAGGTTAGCTTAGGTTGATGTTAGGTTAGGTTAGGTTATATTTGGTTAGGTTGAGTTGGGTTACGTTATTTTATGTATTTATTTATTTTTATTCAGACAAAATTATGTACTTTTATTTGTAACATTTTAGTTTAGTTTTGTTTTTTTCTCTTTCTTTATCTTTCATTCTGTCTGTGTTTGTTTGCCAGTCAGTCTGCCTGATTATTTCTCTCTCTCTCTCTCTCTCTCTCTCTCTCTCTCTCTCTCTCTCTCTCTCTCTCTCTCTCTCTCTCTCTCTCTCTCTCTCTCTCTCTCTCTCTCGACCCCACAGAGAGAAAAAGATAACAATAAACTACTCTTTGATGATAAGGAAATCACCACCACCACCACCACCACCACCACCACATTTCACAACCTAAATTCAATCGCCGGCACTGCATCATCCTGGTGCGAGAGAACATCCGTAGTACAGCGCAACACAGCACGAAGGCACAGGAAGGCTGCAATATGTGGAGTGGGAATCGGTTAATTACACTCTCCAGCTTAGATCACAACAAAGGATAAGTTTTTTTTTCTCTCTCTCTCTCTCTCTTTTATTCTTTTCTTTCCGCCACTCACCCTTTCTGATTTGCGTGGAAGCGGTAAGTGGTGTTGGTGTTCGCTGTCGGTGAGTCTATCAACTTCAGCACGTTAAAAATTTTCCCAGTTGTGGCTAATTAAACAGTGTAAGTGAGTGAGTGAGGGTGACCTGTTCCCCATCTCATGTCTTATTCTTCCTGTCATTTCCTCTCCTTCCTTATCTCCTCCCTTCCCCCATTTTTTTTATTTTTTTTTTTTCCTTTTCCCTCTTGCAATTTGAACGGTATCTTTTCAACCTCTCATCTCTTCTTCTTCCTGTCATCTACGTACGCTCTCCTCCTCCTCCTCCTCCTCCTCCTCCTCCTCCTCCTCCTCCTCCTCCTCCTCCTCCTCCTCTTCCCTTCTATTCATCTTCTCTCTTACGATTTGAAAAGTATCTCTTTCACCTCCTCCGTTTTCTTCTATTCTTTTTCCATCTCCCTTTAACATCCTATTCTTGTATCCCCATCTCCTCCCATCCATTCCATTCCTCTCTCTCTCTCTCTCTCTCTCTCTCTCTCTCTCTCTCTCTCTCTCTCTCTCTCTCTCTCTCTCTCTCGCCAATCCGTTTTGATTTCTGCCGCCTATTTCTGTTTCTATGCATCATTATTCTGTATCATTTTTTTTTATTCTTTACATCATCGTCATCTTATATTTTCCTTCCTCTCTTTTATTTCCCTCGTTTCTTTTTCCATCATTCATTTGGTCCTACTATCTTATCAATATTTCATTTTGATTTTCTACTATTTTTATGTATTTTCTGGTCCCTCTCCCCTTCTTTTCTTCTTTGTCGACCGTTTTTCTTCATCATTAAACTTCACGTCTCTGTTCTACTTCATCACGACATTTGCACTCTCCTTTTCTTCCTTTTTTTCCATTCCTTCTTTCTTTCATCTTTCTTCTCCATCATTCTATCACTCCATCTCTTCTCTCTCTTGTCCCCCTCTTCCATATCTCCATTAATACTGCACCTTCATCTCACATTTATCTTCGTCTCTCCTATTCCTCCTCCTTCCTTCTCCTTTATCTTTGCCTTCACTCTCCATGTCCCTTCCTCTTCCACCTTCACCATTCACATTCATCCGTTCATCCATCCGTTTATCATTTTATTTCTACATTAATTTTTCCATCATTGCACCAGTTGGCAATGTTATCTCTCCCTCTCTTTGCCTCTCGAAATGACCATCTTCCATTCTCCATCTTCTTCTTTCTCCTTCATTACTCACAATCATTCATTCATCCTTCCATCATTCTAATTATATATCCATTTTTCCATCATTCAATCATTTGTTAATTTTACCTCTCTCTCTATATACCTCTCCCTCTCCCTCTCTCTTGATCCAGAAACAGATATCTTTTCCTTCCTCCGTGAACCCAATTGTTGCTTCTCGACGCTGCGCCTTTAATCTCCAGCAAGGCGAAACATTCATGGTCGCCGCAACACAAAGGACACTACAAGCCCTCGCCCTTCGTGACATCATTTCCAGAGGGCAGTGGCAGTGGCGGTGTCTTGTGAGAGGAGGCCAAGAGTGTGTTAAGCCACCAAACGCTACTGACCCCTTGTGTTCTACCGTCCTGCTGGCTTTCTCTCTCTCTCTCTCTCTCTCTCTCTCTCTCTCTCTCTCTCTCTCTCTCTCTCTCTCTCTCTCTCTCTGATCCACCAGCACACATTATCCTCCTCCTCCTTCTTGTTCTTGTCTTTTCTCCTCCTCTTTGCCCTTCTCTCCTCTTTCTCTCCTCCTTCTCTCCTCCTCCGCTTCTCCATCTAATTCCAGTCCCTCATCCATGTCAGCTTTGTCTCATCTCCACTTCTCCACTTCCCCCACTCCTCTCTCCTCCCTATTCCCATGCACTCCGCGACCTCTCCCTCTCTCAACCCCTCCCCGCCTCGAGCCTCGCCCCCACCCTCCCTCTCCCCGCCAAGCTGAGGGCCTTGCGGGTCACGGGGGTGCAAGGAGGTGGCTGAGTACGATGAGAGGACGCTTATACTAATGTCTTCTTTATGCATTACTACTGTGTTTGTCTCCGTGTTTGTGTCCCCGCCGCTTTGTTCCTGAGGGGTGACTCTCTTGTCTTTTGTTTAATATTTAAGGTTTTTCTTTTTTTTCTTTTTTTTATCTTACTTTTTTTTTTTTTTTGGTGCTTTCTTGTTTGGGGGATTGTGTGTGTGCGTGTGTGTGTGTGTTTTCGGGGGAGTTGAGCTGTTTAAGATGACGAGGACTGTTTGTTTGTAATGTGCTGAGTTGTAAAATTGTAATAGGCGAGTGTAATTCATCGTGTTAAAATTAATGGAGCACGAAGGAACAAGAAAGGACGCAAAAGAAGAACAAACAACAACAGCAGACCAAATGATTCTTAATTTTTATCACATGTACTTTGTGTCTAAGTAAAAATGTAGAACCAAAAAAAAAAGGTATTACTGTTTCGGGTTTGTCTTTCCACATCAGTTAAACCACCAACCATTTTTTCTTCGTTTTCTTTTCTTTTGGGTTTCTCTCTTTTATCTCTCTCTCTGTGTATGTCCAGTTCAAGTACACATCATCAGGACATACTTATTATTTTGTCCCCAGAGCAAGTAGAAGGAGCCACTGCAAGAGAAGGGAAAAGAAACGAAACAAGAGAGAGGAAAGCTTCTGCGGCTGAAAGTTGGT
>NC_087153.1:31623021-31625521 GCF_035594125.1 Scylla paramamosain | reverse complement strand
ATAACGATGACGATGGTGAAAATAATAAAGAACAACAACATAAAAAGGAAAGAAAAAGATATGACGAAAAAGAAAAGAGAGAGAAAAAAAGAGGACGATACAAAGAGAAAAAAAAAGCAAGAAAGGAGAAAAATGAAGGAAAAAAATCACCCTTCGCATCACACCACAGTTTTCTTCAATTACTTTTTTTTTTTTTCATCCCATAAAAAAAAAAAAAAAAAACCTTTAGGCGTGGAAAACATTTCTTTCTCTGACTGATAAAAGATAAAACGTGAAAATTGGGTGACAAAAAAAATGCCGACGACAGGATAAGGGGATGGTTTCTTTCTTTCCTCCCCTCCCTCCCTCTTTCCATCCCTCCCTCCCTCCCTCCCTTCTTTTCCTTCCTTTCCTTCCTTCCCTCAGTACCTTTCTCTCTCTCTCTCTCTCTCTCTCTCTCTCTCTCTCTCTCTCTCTCTCTCTCTCTCTCTCTCTCTCTAGTGTTGAGCCACACAGCCCTTACAACAATGCTGCTTCTCCTCGTCCTCCTCCTCCTCCTTCTCCTCTTCATCCTCCTCCTCCTCCTCCTCCTCCTCCTCCTCCTCCTCCTCCTCCTCCTCCTCCTCCTCTTCCTCCTGCAGCAGCACCTCCGCCTGCCCTTTCCAAACCATATCTTGGAGGTGAGCCAGTTCATGGTGGGAATGGGAGGGCCAAGAATGGTAGAAAAGGGAGATTTATTTTAGCTTTATAGTCTAACAATAATCGTAAAAAGGAGGAAGAGGGAAGAAAGGAAAGAAAGAGAGAGAGAGAGAGAGAGAGAGAGAGAGAGAGAGAGAGAGAGAGAGAGAGAGAGAGAGAGAGTAACCATCTTGTGCATTTTCTCTTTTAATGTACAACGACAACAACAATAACAACAACAACAACAACAACACAACCGTTGAATTAAACATCAATTTATTCATTCGACTATTTACTTAGGAGTCATCTGTATTATTAATCTGTTCATCTTTCTATTCACGTATTTATTTAATCACATGCTGCTTTATCTACTCATATTTTGCACGGCACTTTGGCTCATTCATTCTTTCACTGTACCTCTTCATTCACTTTATACTCCTGCTTTCACTATATATATATTTTTTTTTACTTCTTTATTCCTTTTTTCTTCTCTTTTTGTTGTTCTGTCATAACCCAAGAAACACAAAGAAAAGATGAAACTCGTAAGAAGGACAGAAGAATATGAGACAAGAATGAGGAATGAAGAGGTAAAGAAGAAGAAGAAGAAGTAAGACAGTAGATGGTTCTGTGTATTACTAACCAGCATTTGTATAACTTATAGGAAGGCTAAAGTGGGTGTCATGATGTCAGTCTGTCTCTTTGTCTGCCTCTGTTTTGGTTTCTCAATCTGCCTGAATCTGGCTGCTTTAGCGTTTGGTCTCTCTCTCTCTCTCTCTCTCTCTCTCTCTCTCTCTCTCTCTCTCTCTCTCTCTCTCTCTCTCTCTCTCTCTCTGTTGCTAAGTTGCACGAATTAAAGAAAGACATCACGTAAGAAGTAAAGGAGGAGGAGGAGGAGGAGGAGGAGGAGGAGGAGGAGGAAGAGCGAAATGTATGGGAGGAAACTAACGAGATAGGAAAGAGCAGAAGGAAGAGGAGGAGGAGCTGGAGGGTAAGGAAGATGTAGGGAAGGAAAGGATAAGTAATGAGGTACAAAGGAGGAGGAGGAGGAGGAGGAGGAGGAGGAGGAGGAGGAGGTATTATCTATGGAGGAAGAGATAATATGAGCGGTAAATGGGTGGAAACTATTAGTGTGTGTGTGTGTGTGTGTGTGTGTGTGTGTGTGTGTGTGTGTGTGTGTGTGTGTGTGTGTGTGTGTGTGTGTGTGTGTGTGTGTGTGTTGCAGTGACTTCAACGCGTCATCTCCTCCAGCCATCCTTGAAAACTCCTCCTCCTCCTCCTCCTCCTCCTCCTCTCCTTTCCAGCTCCCTTTCCTTCTCTCTCCACTCTACCTCCTCTTCAGTTTCTTCTGCCTCCCCTTTTCCTAATCTGTTTCTCTTCTCTCTCCCTCTCTCGTTTTCTATCTCTTGTCCCTCCTCTCTTCCTCTCCTCTCTTTCACCTTTCCTAGTCGAGACACAAAACTAAGCAGTAGTAGTAGTAGTAGTAGTAGTAGTAGTAGTAGTAGTAGTAGTAGTAGTAGTAGTAGTAGTAGTAGTAGTAGTAGTAGTAGTAGCAGTAGTAGTAGTTTGCATTACCATAAACTTTAACGGCTCTTAGACATCCCTTTCTTCTCTTCATCCTCCTCTTCCTCCTCCTCCTCCTCCTCCTCATCCTCCTCCTCCTCCTCCTCCTCCTCTTCCTCCTCTTCCTCTTCTTCCTCCTCCTCCTCCTCCTCCTCCTCCTCATCCCAGACTATTATTAGACCATTTCCCATTTTTTCCTTCCATCCCTTTCTGCAAGAGAGAGAGAGAGAGAGAGAGAGAATGCCACCCCTCTACCATAAGTAACTGCTATCTTTCCCCTCTC
>NC_087153.1:31615521-31618021 GCF_035594125.1 Scylla paramamosain | reverse complement strand
GTGTGTGTCCACGCGGGCAATTTCCACAGCGTTCTGAATGTATACAAAAGACAACCACAGCAGAAGAAGCGTTAAAGCAAACAGTAAACAAAGAAGCAGATGACAACCGCTTATCTAAACTCCATCCAATGCTACTTCAAGGTTGCGTGATGGTATTCAAGGCAAATATCAAACTTGCGGAAGAGAGAGAGAGAGAGAGAGAGAGAGAGAGAGAGAGAGAGAGAGAGAGAGAGAGAGAGAAGAAGTATTCGCCAGCTAACGTGAACCAAGAGGCAGGGAACGTAACCTTCCTCCTTCCCTGATCCTGCAGCTCCGTCAGAAGAGATGCAGTCTCAGCACCTTACGTCACCTGGCCGGAAGATTATGACGTAGATAAAGGTGCGCTCATCTCCTCTTCCCCCTTTCTCCTACCTCCTCTCTTCCCCCTCCTTAGCTTCCCACCATGATCATAATTGACGTCATGAGAAACTAGATTCTGGAACCAACTGCATTGACCGTTTTTCTTCTTTTTCTTTTTTTATCTCTCTCTCTCTCTCTCTTTCTTTTTTTTTTTTTTTTTTTTGTGTGTGTGTGGGATAATACCAAATAAGCCAAGAAAGGAGGAAGGAACGGAGGGTGCAGCAACGTGGAATAAGCAAGGAGGAGGGGAAGGAGGGAGGCAGGGAGAGATGGAAGGAATTAGGCAACAGCACATAAGTAAAGAGCACACAGACATACTTAGGCTCTCATAATGACCGTGTTTCCAAGGACAAAGAGGTGATCAGTCAGGTTCTCATGAGTGTTCCATTCTTTTTTTTTTTTTTGGCTATTGATGATGCACACACCTTAATTAACACCCTTTGACTGCCACTTGATACACCTTTCCCTAATTACCAATCACTCTGACACATCTTTACTTGTTTTACAGCCACATCCAACCTTTGAACTGGGAAGAAATTGCAAAAATATATTCTTTTCATCGCTAACTTTCCTGTAGATGCTTATAAAGACTTCACGCATTGCTTCTGGTGCTGCTAACTGTTTCGTGTCGCAGTGAAAAGATTAAAACTATCACTAAAATCACTCAGACACCCTTGAAACCACCTCCCCCTCCCCAGTGCCTTCCATTACAGCCACAGGCCAAGCCACAGCACCAGAATATTTAAAAACACGAAGCATAAACTAACGAAGGAAGAAAACTCTGAACACACATTATGAGATACACAAGTCCGTCCAACCAACAACGTACACCCGGACCTTCTGCCCCTGACATTCTTCCGCCCACACCCACCAAGCTGTGTATTTCTTCTGCCGCGAGCCAGTCACTCATCCCAGCTCAGCCTCATCCCTCAATCCCCAACTTTCCCACGCAAGCAAACAAATCCCCCTCCCTTACCGCTCCCCTCTCCCTCTCTTCCCTCTGTTTCCCCTGCCTCTGTCTGGTCAAGAATCCCGCCAGTGAGTGTAGGATGGCAGGAGGCGCGACAGAGAGAGAGAGAGAGAGAGAGAGAGAGAGAGAGAGAGAGAGAGAGAGAATGTCCCCAGACTGTCATTGCCCTCTAAGGATTTGTAAGAATGAGGACGTGAGCGTGTGAGAATGGTGGGAAGAAGAGAAGAAGAAGAAGAAGAAGAAGAAGAAGAAGAAGAAGAAGAAGAAGAAGAAGAAGAAGAAGAAGAAGAAGAAGAAGAAGAAGATGATGATGATGATGATGATGATGATGATGATGATGATGATGATGATGACAATTAACAAAAAATATGAACAAGGAAAACATAAGAAAAAAGTAAAAAGCAAGAACAACAATAAAAAAAAAAACAGGACAGGACAGGACCAAGCCAACACTAAACATTTCTCCTCAACAAAGAAAAAAAGGAAAAAAGGTAAAAAGGAAAAACACCATCAAAAACAAAAACAAAAAAGGAGCAAATCACAGGACCCTACTAAAACACACACGAGAGAAAAAAAAAAAAAAGACAAAAAAAAAAAAAAAAAGGAAAGGATCATGTCCTTTAGACGTCCCCTAAAATGAATCCGGACACCTGTTCTCTTCCTCCTATACTGAAGAAAAGGAAAATCTTAAACATAAAAATCAGCGATTCTTTCTTTCATCCTTTCTTTCCTTTCCTCGCCTTATACCCCCTCTCCCCCTAGCGCTACTCTCCCTCCCTCTCTCCACCCCTCTCTCTCCTCTCTGTCCCTGGGGACGCACCAGAGACGTGGCCCTTGGGGAGAGGCGGAGAGAGTTGGGAGGGAGAGGTGGAGGGGGCGTCGGTCCCCTTGAGGAAGCGTTTTCCTATAATTTCAAAGTACCAATAATTTTTGAGAAGAGCACAATTCCAGCACAACTATAGTTTAGAACGGCCTCATTTACATAATCCAAGTGAGAGGTACTTTGCATAAGGGTGAGGTGTGTAGGGGAGGACCAGGAGCAAGAGGAGGAGGAGGAGGAGGAGGAGGAGGAGGAGGAGGAGGAGGAGGAGAAGTGTTACGTAAGGGTTGCTGCGTTATGGTGAAGGGCAA
>NC_087153.1:31603021-31605521 GCF_035594125.1 Scylla paramamosain | reverse complement strand
CTCTCTATCTATCTATCTATCTATCTATCTATCTATCTATCTGTGTGTGTGTGTGTGTGTGTGTGTGTGTGTGTGTGTGTGTGTGTGTGTGTGTGTGTGTGTGTGTGTGTGTGTGTGTGTGCGCGCGGGCGTGAGTGAGTGACCGCTAAAAGGTAAAGGAAAAAAAGAAAAGAAAGAAAAACAAGCAACATCTGAGTGCTTGGCGTGCAGTGCTGAGCCGCCACACCTGCGCTGGGAGGGTGTGCTTGTTGAGCAAAGGTCAACTAAATAGTGGAGTGTGGCGTGAATCTTTGACCACACCGTAGCTGTGCCGCCGCGGAGGACATTCATCGTGTGTGTGTGTGTGTGTGTGTGTGTGTGTGTGTGTGTGTGTGTGTGTGTGTGTGTGTGTGTGTTTGTGTGGTTCCCTAAACTCGTAGTCTCAAGGGTGTAGATTCTGCGGCTGAGACAGAAGTTGGAGGAGGAGGAGGAGGAGGGAATGGATGGTACTACATTGATGAACTGTCCATTGAGGGGCTGGTATGGCCGAAGGGAGAGGAAGAGGGTGCAGAGCGGAGTAGGGATGGCTGAGGGAGGGTGAGGGAGGGTGACTCTCAAGTATATATTGGGTAGACGGAGGAAACGCCGCTGGGGAGCAAGCGATAGGGAGAGAAAATCCTATTGAGAGGAAGACGTGGAGAGGGAGGAAAGAGGGAGGGAAGTGAGGCGAGGATGGGAGAGAGAGAAGACCTATTGTGTTATTGTCGAGCTACCGATGACTGCCTCGCTGCCCGCCACGCACACACACACACACACACACACACACACACACACACACACACACACACACACAAGGCACTCAAACGCCTCACGAAATTAAGAGTTCCAGAAATGAGAGGTTTAGAAAAGATCCCAATAGTTCCTGAAGGCATTACAACATAAGGAGGGAAAAGAAGGGGTAAGGGCGTGGTGGGCGTACTGAGAACTCTCCCCATCCCTGGATATCTCCACTAATCCTTGGCCCTCCCCTCTGTTCCTCCCCTCTCCCACCCTCCATCACTCCCCTCACCAAAACCCTGGAATTACTTGTTCACGGAAACTCATTAACCCTCATCAACAAACTTACGTGTACCAACAACAACAGCAACAACAACAACAACAGCAACAACAACAACAACAACAACAACAACAACAACAACAACAACAACAACAACAACAACAGCAGCAGCAGCAGTAGCAGTAGCAGCAGCAGCAGCAGCAACAACGACGACAACAACAACAACAACAACAACAACAACAACAACAACAACAACAACAACAACAGAAGTGGCGGCATCCGGACTGACAGCCGTCACCTCACCTGAATGTCTTTTCGCTTCACCAACCTATCTTTTGGCGAGGCTCGTCAGCTGAAGGTAAAAGCGACGCTCCCCTTCACCCACTCCCCGTCCCCAAGCCACACACACACACACACACACACACACACACACACACATAACATACATGGACAAAAAAAAAAACACGTAGCTTTAGTGCCAGCGAGTATACACCTACACACCAGCACACCAGGTGGACTCCTTACACACGCTAACATCTAATGACGAAGGCGATGAAGCGTCGCGCCACACACGATGTCAACACCTCAGGCTCTCTGCTTTACTGCTTATCCTCCTCCTCCTCCTCCTCCTCCTCTTCCTCCTCCTCGTCATCGGCCTTGCCTCAAGCACACTACATCGGTGTTTATTAAATTGCCATGCAGCAACACTCTCGTCAGCGCCATGCAACACCAGTCTTAAAGAGGATACTGAAAGGAGGGAGTGAGGCACGCCATGCACTCCGGTTGGCCTTCATTCATTCCCTTTCACTTCTGTCCCTCTGGTCTCGTGCAGGCTTCGCCACGCCACGCCCTCACTGGGTAAATTCATTCTCTTCTGCATTAAAGGGCCACTCCACTTTTCATGTGTTCTCACTATAAAGGAAGCTGGACGAGGAATAAAATATGAAACCAAATTGAATAAAACAAAACAAAACGAAATAGAATGTTACTGAATCGTTACGACAGAAAGAGAGAGAGAGAGAGAGAGAGAGAGAGAGAGAGAGAGAGAGAGAGAGAGAGAGAGAGAGAGAGAGAGAGAGCAGAAACGGATACGTAAAATGCACTACTATTAACAACTATATCACAACTATTTCGGCGTTACCTCCCATGCATCCGAGGCCCCACAAGGTGCCAGTCTTCCCTATATAGTAACCGCATCCTTTACCGAACAACACCCAAACAACTGCTACACCCGCCCACGAGAAGCCAACACTAGCTACACCACCAATCCGCCCCAGTCACCTACAGATACCAGTCACCTACACTCCAACACTTCATGGGAGCGGATGGTGCGTGGCTGTGAGGGGCAATAGGAGTGTCAGGTATCTGGCTGGAGCCGCGTACAGAGGTGAGGCTGAGGGGGGCTTAAGATACAGTGGTGGAGATGAGGCTCCTGGCGGGTTGTGCCTTTCTGGGGGACAATGA
>NC_087153.1:31580521-31598021 GCF_035594125.1 Scylla paramamosain | reverse complement strand
GAAGACAAGGAGGAGAAGGAGGAGGAGGAGAATACAAGAGAAGTATAATAGAAAGAGAAGTAAAGAGAAACTCAGAGACAGTAGGAGCTGGCGGAGAAGGAGGAGGAGAATACAAGAGAGGTATATTAGAAAAAGAAGTAAAGAAAAATTGAACTTATATCGAAGAGCAAAATTGAAAGAGAAAAATCTCACGGTTGGCAACAAAGCAGGAGGTAAAGGTGGTGGTGGTGACGGCAGTGGTGGTGGTGGTGGTGGTGGTGGTGAAGAAGGCGGCAATGATGGCGGTGTAGTGTTACGGAAACAGCCAAGCCTTTATCGAGAAGAGTGTGTAGAGGCGGTGTTGTTTTGTAAGCGAATGTTGCATGGTAGGGGAGGACGTTGAAGATGTGGAAGAGATGGTGGTAACGAGGTGGATGATTTAACAGAGAAGTGGCGTGGGAGTGGAAGGGGATTATAGCAATGGCAGTGGTAGTGGTGGTGGTGGTGGTGGTGGTGGTGGTGGGCGGGTCCGTGACGTCACGGGAGCGACAACCGGGAGAAGGTCAAGGCCAGAGCTCCCTCAGGGCTAAGAGGCAGGGGACAGGGGAGAGGGAAGGCGGGGAGGGGAAAGGAGGAAAGGAAGGCTGGGAGGGGAGAGGAGAGGAAGGATGAAGGGGAAGTTGGGAGCAGAATAGAAAAAAGAGGTGGTGGTGGTGGTTGGGAGAGGAGGAGGAGGAGGAGGAGGAGCTATAAGGAACAGATAAAAGAAGGGGCAGTGAGAATCCGAGCCAGATGGCATACAGTAAAAAGCGGAAGGAAAAAAGCAAATAGTGGTGCTGTCTATCGAGAAAGAGAGAGAGAGAGAGAGAGAGAGAGAGAGAGAGAGAGAGAGAGAGAGAGAGAGAGAGAGAGAGAGAGAGAGAGAAATAATGGAAGTTGCACAACGTTGCTGCCGTATTGTTGACGAATGAAAAGAGGTTTCGTGTTTCAAAAAACTCTATCAACACACACAAACACACACACACACACACACACACACACACCTAGCCAGTATATACATGTGAAAGGTAATTACAAGAGAAAAGTGATGCAAGGCAGAGAGACAGAGAAGGATGGTGGTGGATGAAACACCTTAGTGGACGGGTGAATGGAACGGACGGGCGATAGCAGTGAGTGTTGGACGGGAAGGTACAGGATCACGACACATAGGGCACACCACCACTCATGCTTCAGCCTGCCTGGCCACACAAAGCCACACACAGCTGTTTGGGAGCCGCTGCCTTACATACTGCTTAACGCAACGCCTCCTCCCACACGCCTGCGCAGCCTCCCTGTCTTGATTGCTCCCGCCACGCATTACTCAACATCAGGGCACGCAAGCCGACCCCATCACAGCCTGTCCCATCACACTCTGTCCCGCCCCATCACACTCTGTTCCGTCCCATCACACCAAGTTCCACCCCGTCATACACTGAGTCGCCCCACCTCACCCCGCCCCACCCCGCTACACGCAGCACTTCATACGAGCTGCGTCACCGCCTGCGGGATTGCTGGCAGCCACAACCAGCTTCAACGAGCCTCATTATGGTGTAATTCTCCTTGTCACAACCAACACAATAATCTGCGCCAAGAGCCTAACCATCTTCATCATTGTGCCGACACGTGCGCCTCCTTGGCTATGGGCGGGGGTGGCATTCCAAGACGAAAGCTTCACTGCTGTAAGATTCGTCACGATATTTGGTCAGGCGGTGGACAGCAGGAGTCCCTCTCTCGGCTGTGTGGCGCCTCTGTACGCTGTCTGCCTGCCTGTCTGTGTAAAGGGAAGTACGTGGCTGAATGGGATCTGTATAGTTGCAGTCTCACAATTCAAGTAACTATATACACTCACTCCCGCTGTCTAGTGTTCTGTCTCAGTCTCTTGACCTGCTGGCAATCTGAAGAAAAAACTCGACAGCTGACACATTCTAATATCGGAAACTAAAGATTGAGGGAAAACGCAAAACATGTTGAAGTAAATGTGGCAGATTACTCTCCTTATAACCACGACTGTGCTCACCTCCACTCCTGCAGCCCCTAGCCTGAGTCTCCCCTCCTGCGGCTGCAAGCATTTAAGCCTGCAGGAGGAAAGCAGCAGCCCAGACTCTCGGCGGCCCCCTGTTCCCTAACGTCCCGTGCCTCCCCTGCCAGGCTGAGGATTCCGACCTTGACCCTGTGACCTGAGAGTCACTGCCAGAGTTGTCCTGACTCACAACACCCCGCTGAGGGCAGTAAGGGAGCGACAGCCCTGCAATGACCCAGGAAGGGAATGGACTTACCTTGTTAAATGGCATCCCAGGGTGTGGTGACGACGACGACGACGACAACAACTGCAACAACAACAACAACAACAACAACAACAACAACAACAACAACAACAACAGCAACAACAACAACAAGAGAGATAATAGCACTAATAGCACCAGTGGTAGCAGTGCGGACAGAGGTGTTATAATAATGGTGGCAACAAAGGGCGGGGCAGACTTGACCTATTACTGCGCCTCGGGTTGAGCAGCAGTGACCGTCCTCAGAGGGTTGAAGGCCAGAGGTCATCTGTATAATGCAAAGGGATACCACAAAATTTATCTCGCCCTGCCGAACAAAGAACACAGACAAGCAGATCAAAGTTCAGTCTTTTCTTCTCTTTGTATCCCGCGCGAAATATTGAAGCAGGGTGTCACCATGTTTCTCTTCTACATGTTAAATTTATCATCAAGCTTTTATCCGCGTTCGATACTGATTACATATGACCACAGTGTTGCGGCGCCTTAAATCAATCAGTCAATCAACCATTCCTCTATGTATCCATTTTACGTGCGTCACACCAGCCTCATAATAATGGTCTGCTTGTTTTTCCTTTGTCTCTCCGTATCCTTCCTCGTGTTGTCCTTTCCTTTATTTTATCATTAAGTTTCATTGACCTCTCCGTGTGTGTGTCTGTTTCCACCCTCTGAGCTCATCCTCCCTTTTCGCCTCCAGTCCGTCCTTCCTCCCTTTCCTCACCTTTCCGTCCGGTTCACCTAACTTCACTTTCCTCTTTCCCCACATCCTCCCTCCCTTCCCCCCTCCCTCCCTCTCTCCCTCCCTCCCTTCCCCTCTCCCTCCCATCCTCCCTTCCTCACCCTTTACCTTCCCCGAGCCTATGTCCCGCAGAGCCTCAGGGGACGCCGCCCCGCTCGCCTACCAATGACCTCCACACTATTATCCCCACCTGCGTCTCTTACGTCACCGCGGCCACATCACCTAATTCTACACCCACCACTTACATCACGTAGACGAGGGAGGAGGGCCACGGGAGGCGTTAATTGCACCAATCACAGGACGCCATACAATTCCCAAGGCCAATCAAAGGCGGGTCTTCACATCCAGTGTTCCTTTTTTACCCTCCCTTCGCTCTTCTCCTCCCTCGTCTTTGTCTTTAGTGGGCCACGTTACTCCAGCCGTCCATTACCTCAGTGTAGCCAATTAAGAGGCGCTCCTCCACTTACAGCTCAATCAGGGAAGCCGATTATTTCTGTTTGTTACCTCTTTCCTATCTAACCTTCACCTCGCCCTGACCACAACCACCAACACCACTCCTCCAGCGGCCCCTCCCACTGCCTGCCGCCCCTTTTAGCTAACCAGCTGACACGAGGGACTTGTGTTGTTAGTGTTAACGCTCGTACTCTCTCTCTCTCTCTCTCTCTCTCTCTCTCTCTCTCTCTCTCTCTCTCTCTCTCTCTCTCTCTCTCTCTCCTTCCTTACTACCACTTTAGATAAGATAGTGTAGTTTATTACACATTTCTTCATAAGAGGCAACAGGTTTGCTACTGTTTGTTCTTCCTTTGTGTTCGCTCCTCCTCCTCCTCCTCCTCCTCCTCCTCCTCCTCGTACTATTACTATCACTACACCACCAAAGTACAGTTCTCTCAACACCACAAACAATCACACCTTAGGAAATCTTTGAAGAACCTTCTCTCTTTCTTCACCTTTCTTCTCCCCTCCCTCTCTCCTCCATCACTCTCTCTCTCTCTCTCCCTCTCTCTCTCTCTCTCTCTGTTTCCCGCCCTCCCTTCCTCGTTCTCTCCGTGCCTCCCTCCCTCGTCCTCTTAATTCCCGGAACGCTGACGCTATCGACTGCCGACGGTGGAAACGCCATAATGCTTCTTGCAGATTCCATTACTGGCCTCCCTCTGCAAATTGCTCGTGTCCTACTACTGCCGCTAGACACAATGCGGCGTGATAAAGAATAAAGCGCCGGCAGAGAAAGGGAGGAATAATGAGAGAGAGAGAGAGAGAGAGAGAGAGAGAGAGAGAGAGAGAGAGAGAGAGAGAGAGAGAGAGAGAGAGAATCTACACTCTCCACCACAGGAAAACAAAGCCACTCTTAATCTTTCCTCGCTAAAATGTCATACGGCTGCCGCCACCACCACCACCACCACTATCACCATCACCACCACCACCACAACCACCACCGTCCTCTGTTTTTCTTATATGTTGAACTATAAATACAAACCTTTATTTATTGTATCAAATAAGGTGATTTTATTGCCTTACATAAGTTAGTTATTAAAGTATGTACTTATCTATTTGTCTGACTATCTATCTATCTATCTATTTACCTATCTATCTATCAATCAAGTATTTAAAGGTTACTCACTCACTGACTCATTCACTCACTCCACGCCGCTGCCTCTCCCCTTCCTTCCTTCCCCGCCTCAGCGTCCCTCACCGTGAATCATTGGCAGTGAGTGTGCTGTGTGCTCCGTGGTGGCCTTCTGCTGCCTCCCTTCTGCTACTCTTCCTCTCCCTTCACTTCTTTCCCTTCACCCACCTCTACTCCTCTTCCTTTTCCTTCGCTTCCTTTCTTCTCCCCTCTACCTCTCTTCTTCTTCCTCCTTCACTTGCTTTCTTTTCTCCTCTACTTCTCTTCTTCTTCCTTCACTTACATTGTTCTCCCCTCTACCTCTCTTCTTCTTCCTCCTTCACTTTCTTTCTTCTCCCCTCTACTTTTCTTCCTCTTCCTTCACTTCTTTTTTCTCCCCTTCTACTTCTCTTCCTCTTCCTCCACTTCCTTCCTTCTCCCCTCTACTTCTCTTCTTCCTTCACCTCTTTTCTTCTCCCCTCCACTTTTCTTTCTCTTCATTCACTTCCTTTATTCTCCCCTCTATTTCCCTTTTCTTCCTCCTTCACTTCTTTTTTCTCCCCTCTACTCTTCTTTCTCGTCCTTCTCTTCCTACTCTCCAGAAAGGATGCGGTGGCTTGGCAAATGAACTGTTTTTTTCTCTATTTATTTTCTTTCTTTCTTTTTTTCTTCTTTATAGTCTTTTTATGGGGGATGACATTACGATCAGCCATCCTACCTATTTTTGTGAACGGGTTAAGATAAGTAGGGTTAGGTTACCTTATCTACAAATCTATTTAGTCTCTCCTTACTTCTTTTTTTCTTTTCTTTTTTTTTTAGGGTGCGGTTAACAAAAAGGTAAAAAATCCCTATTACAATTTGAGGGTGCGCAAGGTTAGGTTAGGTCAGGTTAGGTTAGGTTAGGTTAGGCCAGGTCAGGTTAGGTTAGGTGTGATGAGGTTAGGTTAAGTTAAGTCAGTAAGGTAAGGTAAGGTTAGGTTAGGTTAAGTTGGGTTAGGTTTGGTCAGGTTAGGTTAGATTAGGTTCAGGTAAGTTGTTAGGTCAGGTTAGGTTAAGTTACGTTAGCTTACGTTAGGTTTGGTTAAGTTAGGTGACGTTAGGTCAGGTCAGGTCAGGTCAGGTTTAGGTAAGTTGTTAGGTTATGTTAGGGTAAGTTACGTTTCCTCATTTCCTAGCCAATCTGCAGTTAACCTAACCTAACCTCAGCTATCCTAACAGTGGCTGGGATGGCTGACCTTTTTTTTTTCGAATCCTTTCTTTCTTTCTTTCTTTCTTTAGTGTGCGCGCGTGTTCTCGAAAATACAGCAGCACGTCCCGCCATACAGAGGAATTCCAATTAAGCGCAGCCTTGATCGCCTCTTCCCTTCCTGGCGACGTGTTGCCGGCAGTGTTTGATTCGATGCCCTGCTGGAAACGGCCAATCAAGTGAGGAAACTCGTCCCTGCCCGGAATATGCAGCAGCCATCCGACACACACACACACACACACACACACACACACACACACACACAACCTTGACAGACAAGAATGACCATCAGCAACACCAAGATTGAGACACAAGACACCTGTATTATTTCCATGGTCTTTTTATAGTGTTATCAGACAACAAGAACATCAGGGTCTGTTTGCCTCCCTTATCTTTCCCAATCCTTTAAAATCTTTGTAATTTCGTCCGTGCTTTCCTCTTCCACCTCTTCCTGCTTCCCTTCTCTCTCCTCCCCCTTCTCCACATTCTCATTCACGTCCTCACCCACCTTAGTATCCTACGTCTCTTTTACTATACATCGCCTTTGACTTTAGAGTGAAATGTAATTCATGTAGTGTGTCATGTATCCTCGTAAGGGTCAACATATCTGGTGCTGTATGTTCTTCATTTGTGTTCCTTACTGTCCTCCTTTTTCTCCGTCTGTTCATTCTTCTTCTACTCCTCTTCATCCTTGTTTATGTTATCCTGTTTCTCTTACTCTTAGGTGTCATATTTTTTTTTTTCTTTTTTCTCCCCTTGTGCCTTTCCAATTTTCATACTACTCCTTCTCCTCCTCTTTCTCCTCCTCCTCCTCCTCCTCCTCCCCCTCCTCCTTCTCCTCTTTCTCCTCCTCCTCCTCGTTTATGCTATCCTGTTTTTCTCACTGTTAGATAGAATAAGTCTGTTAGAGTTTCTTGTTGTTGTTGTTGTTGTTTTATTTTTTATTATCTTTTTTATTTCCTCCCCTTGTGCCTTTCCATACTACTCCTCCTTCTCCTCATCCTCATCTTCTTCCTCCTCCTCCTCCTCCTCCTCTTCCTCCTCTTTTATGTCATCCTGTTTATTTCACTGTTAGAATAAGCCTGTTAGTGTTTATTGTCATGTTTTACCCTTCTATTTTTATTTTTTTCCCCTACCATTGTTCCATTTCAACATCCACTTCCATCTCCTCCAGCCCCTCACACACACACACACACACACACACACACACATACACACATACACGCACGCACACACTACACACGCGCCACTCAAGGAAAACACACGTATCCTAGGTCGGGATCATCAATAACACAGGGACGCGCCTCGACCTTAACCCAGACTAGCACAGCGGCCCTCGTCTCTGTCACCACTACCTACAGTTTTCCCGCGGCACACGTTCATTCACACGCACGCCTTGGAAGCCTTTTCTGGGCCACGGCATCAAAGCGGCGCCTCACTTAAGGGTGTCGTGTAAGCCTCACGTATTGACACAAGACCAGAGGCGTTTCTTTGATATAAGGACGTAAGGCGGAGGAAGAGGGGGCGGGGGACAGAGGAAATTTTTAATCAAGGGAGAATAAATATGTACGTACGGTTGTTTTCATTGGTTTCAAGTGGGCGGTGTGAGTGTGTAATGAATGTGTGTGTGTGTGTGTGTGTGTGTGTGTGTGTGTGTGTGTGTGTGTGTGTGTGTGTGTGTGTGGTAGCTATATTTAGTCACCGCTGTTACTATACCAACACGAGAATTAAACTTGTGCGCTGTTTAATTACCACCACCACTACCAACAACAACAACAACAACAACAACAACAACAACAACAACAACAACAATCCATACCTACCTACTACTTTCCTGGAACTGCATCTCAGCAGTCACAAGCAATCGTCATCATCATCGTCAACATTTCTTTCATGCTTTCTTTTTTTTTCTGCAGCCTTTCTTTGTCTCTCCTTCCTGTCTTTCCTTTGCATTCATACCTTGCCTTTCTCCCTCTCCCTCCCTCTCCCTCCCTTCTTTCAACTCTTCCCTTCCACCTTTCTCTTCTCTTTTCTCACTTCCAAGAGTTTGTATGCATCTTTCTCCCTTCCTCCCTTCCTTTCTTTCTTCCCACCTTTCCCTCTCCTTATACCCACGCTACTCATTCTCTTTTCTTTCTCCTTCCCTCCCTATTCCACCATTCACTCATCACTTATTATTCTCCTCCTGCTTCCCTCCTTCATCACCAACGCATCCACTTCAGTTCTCGTCCTTGTCACCACCACTCCTTTTCCTCCTCTCCCTCCTCTTCACTCTCATCCTCTTCACCCTCTCCACCGTCCACCGCAACGCCCATGCCTCCAGCCACGCCGCTCACGCCCTCGCCAGTCCTTCCTCAGGCGATGCGTCTCAAATATTGGAAGATGAAAAGGAGACGAACATTGCCCAGAGATACGAGTTAGTTGTGAAGAAGAAACAGGTGGGTGAGTAAATAGAGGAGTGAGTCTCTCTCTCTCTCTCTCTCTCTCTCTCTCTCTCTCTCTCTCTCTCTCTCTCTCTCTCTCTCTCTCTCTCTCTCTCTCTCTCTCTCTCTCTCGTGTATCTCGGCACACTCATTCATAAATCAGCCAGCGCCGCCACCTGTCAGCTACGGGTATTTATTGGAACTGTGTATTGAGGTCGACAGCCATTTTGAGGTGCTTAAAAATGGGCGAGAGAGAGAGAGAGACAGATCACCTCACCTCCAATGTGGCTCCGAAAGACGACTGTGTGATTTGTATTTCTGTGTACCCCTCTCTCTCTCTCTCTCTCTCTCTCTCTCTCTCTCTCTCTCTCTCTCTCTCTCTCTCTCTCTCTCTCTCTCTCTCTCTCTCTCTCTCTCTCTCCCTTGTTTGCCAGCAACTGTTTGCGTGTTTCATGTTGCTGCCCTGTGCCGCCACTACCACCTAGTCCACCACCACCACGTCCCTTCCAGCACTCCACTGTAATCCACTCCACTCCACGCTATCACTCTTTAAACTCTTCCTTCCACGATATATCCTCACCTTTATCCTCCCCTCACACCACATACCATCAAATCAATCTATCTATCTATCTATCAATTTTCACACTTGCGCCATTCAGCTAGGTCAGGTTAGGTCAAGTTGGGTTAAGTTAGGTTAGGTTAGGTTAAATTAGGTTGGGTTAGGTTAGGTTGTTAGGTTGGGTTAGACCAAGTTAGGTTGGGGTTGGATTAGCTTAAGTTCTGTTCGATTTGGTTACGTTAGGTCACGTTAGGTTAGGTTAAGTTAGGTTAGGTTAGGTCAAGTTAGATTAAGTTAGGTTAGGTTAGGTTGTTCGCATTCCAATCCATCACTACCAAAACCGCCGCCATCATCACAATCATCACTCAGTCACCCCATTACCACCATTACCATCACCACCACCACGCCCCATATCACCACCATCACAAGCTCATGCCACAAAGCTTAACTAACATCCTTCATCAATTATTGGGTAACACTGGACGTGGTCACACCTAGCAGAGGCGGCGGTGGTGGCGGTGGTGGCCTTGATTACTTAACGCCGCCGCACTTATCACTGTTGTGGCGCAGGTGTGGTGGCGATGACTTATTACAAGGTGAGTGTAGATATCACCTGTGTTATGCATGTTTAGTAAGGTTATGGCAGCATTTTTTTTTCAACGCTCAGTATTAATGTAGTCCATTTTCTTTCATGTTTCCTTTTATTCCTCTTAATATAAACATACCTGCAGCTTTTTATTGCAAGTGTTAATGTGTTATGGGCTTGACAGGAAATAAAGGCTATTATTATTATCATTATTGTTATTGTTGTCGTTGTTGTTGTTGTTGTTGTTGTTGTTGTTGTTGTTGTTGTTGTTGTTGTTCAAGTAAGAATACAAGAGAACATGCAAATCTATACTCGGTAGTCCCTGTATAAAGGATACATCCATCATAACTATTCATAGATTTATCTAATCTTCTTTTAAAAACTCCCTGTTAACTCTGCACTAACGGCCTGATTACTTAGTCCATTCAAGGTCAGTGTTGCTTACGTAAATAGCTCTACGCTACGAGCAGCTTCGCGCGAAAGTTATTATACATATTATCATGTCATTATAAATAATCTGGACCTTGCTGTCATTAAGCGTAAACTGTAAACCGTGACTTTCCCCTCTCTCTCTCTCTCTCTCTCTCTCTCTCTCTCTCTCTCTCTCTCTCTCTCTCTCTCTCTCTCTCTCTCTCTCTCTCTCTCCACACACACACACACACACACACACACACACACACACACACACACACATCCTATAGTAGGTTCTTTTCTCAGCGTCCAACAGGTGGCGTGCGTCGCCTGTGAAGTAAATAAATCAGCTTTATCACCGCCATTGTCCGCCTCACGCTTCTGACGTGACCTGCACGTCTCCGCTACCTAACCCCGCCTGGCAGATCCCCCATCTGTCCCCGCCGCGCCCCAGCAACTCGAGGACACCGTGGTAACAGCGGGAGGCATCGTGTTTCGGTAATTTGTGGGTGCTTTAACACAAGTCACCAAGGGGACGTGAGTGTGGCAGTGACAGGCCGCGGGTTTTTTTATTTATTTAATCCTATTTTCATTCATTCATTCATTTTTTTTTTTAGCGGAGGCGAAACAACGGCGAGAACTACACGAGAGAAAGAAGTAAAGATGGAAAGAAAGGAAGGTAGCTGAGAGCAAGGGTTGGTAATGGTTGAAAGGAAGACGAGGAGGAAAAAGTAGAGATGAAAGAGAGGAAGATGAGGGAAGAAGTGGGAATCGTGACGGGAAGACGAGTGGATGAAGTAGGGATGGGAGGAAGATGAAGGGATGGAGTTTGGATGGAATAGGGAACGAGAAGGGAGGGGCCAGAAGGGAAGGGTAAAGGAAGGAAGGCAGGAAGGAAGAGTTGCGGGGAAGGACAGGACTGACTCCCAGCACTGGCTGACCTTGAGCCGAATACAAGACGGTTAATAATATGCTACCAGGAGGAAGAGGAGGAGGAGGAGGAAGAGGAACGTAAACACCTGTCAGTGTGTGTGTGTGTGCGTGTGTGTGTGTGTGTGTGTGTGTGTGTGTGTGTGTGAACCAGGCGTGATAACAAGCTTTATCACGTTCTGAAGAGGAAAAATAAACATATATATATATATATATATATATATATATATATATATATATATATATATATATATATATATATATATATATATATATATATATATATATATATATATATATATATATATATATATATATATATATTAATACATTTACTTTTTTGGGGGATAAGCAAGCACAAACATCGTTCATCTACCTAAATATTCTCTCTCTCTCTCTCTCTCTCTCTCTCTCTCTCTCTCTCTCTCTCTCTCTCTCTCTCTCTCTCTCTCTCTCTCTCTCTCTCGTGAGCGGCCGTCGCCTCCTCTTTTTCTTCCGCCAGACGACAAACCCGACGGCTTCCTCCAGTCTGAACTTGGCCTAGAAAACCGGTTGGGCGGCTGCGGGGCTGGCGAGGAGACCTGTTACACGACTCTGGTGCTCCCGCGGATCACACAGGCCTCGTCTTACGTGCTGCAGGTTGGCCAGGCGAGGCAAGGGCGGAGGCAGGGAGTGTGCATGTGCTGTGTTGTGCTGGGCTCATTCCGTGCCCCTCCCGTCCCTCCCCCCGGGTCCCCCCCACCACGCCCGTGAATTAGTAAAGAAGCTAACGAAAGAGGCACTGCATCTGGCACCAGGGTGGAGGAGAGGGTGGAGTCTCGTACATCTGGCAGTGGAGGGCAGTAACCTTGGCCCGTATCGCTCGCCACGGTCGCTGTGTGACGTCACCACGACCTCAACATACCAAACGGGCGCCCCCAAGATGACTCTGCAGACTCCCCCGCCCCCCCTCCCCGCCCCGACCCTCACCTGAGCGGGGCCTCGCACCCATCCCCCTGAGTCCCCCAAAGGTTTCATCCCCTATGGGCTTGGGCGAGGAGATATTTCCCCTCAGCGGAGCGCGCGCCTCGACGCCCACCCATATTTCGGGATTCTCGTACGTCCGGCCGCGTGGTAGTAACCTTGGCCGCCTTTGTAGTTAGGAATGGCGGGCTCTCGCAGAGGGCCAGACTCTATCGATCTCGTGGGTGCTGCGAGGCCCTTGATCTCGAGCTGTGTATTAGGTGCAGCACGTGACGGACCCACTACTATTACTACTACTACTACTACTACTACTACTACTACTACTACTACTACTCCTACTACTACGAATACTATTACTATTAACGCCGCTCTTCCTGCTACTACTCCAAAGTTCCGATTGCTACTCGTCTTTTCTTCTTCCTCCTCTAACCACTACTACTGTTGCTGCTCCTACTGCTACCACCACCATCACCACCGCAGCTACTAACTATTGCCGGTGGTGTTCCTGCTGCTTCTAGTACTTCTTTCCTCCGAGCATTACGTCAGACAGACCCAGTTCGAGTCTTTTCTGTCCTTGCGATGTCACCCTGCAGGCGTCGCTCTCCCGCTACTTCCACTCCTGACACTCTAGGCCTGCTCCTTCTCCTCCTCCTCCTCCTCCTCCTCCTTGTCTTGCCTTGCAGTACTTGTCGCTTTCTGCCTGTCATCGTCAACCTCTATGCTGTCTGACATCACCACCACCACCACCACACCAGCTGTCACCTTCACACACACACACACACACACACACACATCACTATTCTATTATCCTCCACCATCATCATCACCCACCTCCTCCTCCTCCTCCTCCTCCTCCTCCTCCTCCTCCTCCACTATTTCTTCCTCTATCTCCACCTCTCCAGTCAAGCCTTCCTTCCACATTGCAGTACTCGTTCACCCTGCACCATCAACACCCGCCCTTCCCTCAACGCTCCACGCCCTTCACGTTCATCACCTCAACGCTGCCCTTCCTTTACCTCCACCCCGTCTCTCTCATCACGACGCATTGTCCCACCATCATCACCTTCATCGTCGCCTGCTGTACGCACCTCATCCATCACTACTTCCCTTCATCATCACCATCATCATCAAGTAAGGAAAAATCATCTTCACTACAGTCTAGACGAGGCAGAGACAGGTTCCTCCGCCCACCTGTCTGTTTATTCGTTTGTCTGCGTGTCTGTCTATGTGTCTGTCTTTCAGGAGCGGACGGACAAGCTGCTCCACGCACCTCCCAGTGATTCATGAAATGCTCGTAAATTGGAGTGAAAACTAAAAAGAAACATAACAAAATGAAATAGAAAAAATACTGGACTTGAATAGAAAAATTAAAACACAAAAATTGGCGCTTTGGTTTTCAAGGTTATCCGTCGACATTAAAACAAATTAATGTAAAAAGAACAAAAAAATATATATATACCTTCATACACACACACACATACACACACACACATGAAACAAACTGTAAAATAAAAGTGTTGACCGGATTACTCACCGGCGGACTGGAGGATGGAGGGAGGAAATTATTAAGACTGACTCAAATCCGAATCGCTATACGTGTGTGTGTGTGTGTGTGTGTGTGTGTTTACCCCGCTAATTAACAAGCCACCGTCAACCTTGAGGGAGCGGCGGCAGCGGCCATCAAGAGCCATTCAGCACCAGCGGGATACAGTGACACAGGGGCAGGAGCAGCGCTGTGTCGCGGAGTGCTATCCTCGCGCCGTCACTACGCAACAGGCGGAAGAGAGAGAGAGAGAGAGAGAGAGAGAGAGAGAGAGAGAGAGAGAGAGAGAGAGAGAGAGAGAGAGCAGCAGCGAGTCACGGCCAGGGTTCCGAGCCTCCCACCTCTTGCATAACGCCGTCGGGAGTGGCGCGCCCTAACCCTTACAGCATGGATCACGGTCACCGCTCTCTCTCTCTCTCTCTCTCTCTCTCTCTCTCTCTCTCTCTCTCTCTCTCTCTCTCTCTCTCTCTCTCACGTACCCACTATAAGGGACAACTTTCTGGCTAGCGGAGGAAGAATGGCGGAGAGATGAACGACCGACGTGGCTCAGGGTAAAAAGAAAACGGAGGGAGGGAAAGAAGGCGAAAGACGGCGCCAGGGATTGATAAACAGAGGGTTAGGAGTAGAGGGAAACAAGGATTGGGGAACCGATGCAAGGGCGGGAGGAGGACGAGGACGAGGAGGAAGAGGAGTAGGGGAAGGGAACTTAGGGATGCAGGAAAGCCACTGAAGTTAATCTATCCCAACCCAACCTTCCTTAAACCAACTTAATGTAATGTAATTTAGCGCTGACGGCTTTTTTTTTCCTCTCTCTCTCTCTTTTAAAGGATATTCAAGAGTTAGCAGCAAAAGGCTTTTCAGAGGGAGGTAGGGAGAGAGAGAAAGGGAAAGAAAGAGAGAGAGAGCGGGGTAGGAGATGGTGGAGAGAGAGAGAGAGAGAGAGAGAGAGAGAGAGAGAGAGAGAGAGAGAGAGAGAGAGAGAGAGAGAGAGAGAGAGAGAGAGAGAGAGAGAGAGAGAATAAATAGTCTTTCCCTTTTTCTTGTCCTTTCCTTCACGTGCGGTAAAGAAATCCCCGAGGCGAGTTTGTTGATGAGGGACCTTCAGCTTTTACCGTGAAGTAGGCGATATTTGACGCTACGTGTGTGTGTGTGTGTGTGTGTGTGTGTGTGTGTGTGTGGTGGGGAGACGACCGTGGAGAACGTGAGGGACAGTCAATAGTCTAGACCAGAGATTATACACAAGACGTTACAGGGACGGATGTTGAGGCTAGATTCAAACTGCTGCAGGAGGAGGAGGAAGAGGATCAGAGCATATAGATTAAGAAGGTGAGCGGTGGTTCCCGTGTGGTGTCTTTGAGAGAGAAGAGAGTGGAGAGTGGAAGAACACCTCAAGAAAGGAAAAAAATAAAGATGATAAGGGAATATGAAAGGATGAAAAAAAAAATAGGAGGGAGAGGAAATGAGCGGAGAAGAATGGAGAGTGAAAGAACGCGAGAACAGAAGAAAACAAAAATAAAGATGACAGGAAAATGGGGAAGGATGAAAAAATAATAAGCGGAAGAGGAGGAGGAGGAGGAGGAGGAGGAGGAGGAGGAGGGGGAGGAAGAGGAGAGGAAACTAGAGTACCTTTCCCCCCTCGCGTTTCCCATCGTGTTCCCTGAGGCGAAATTTCCTACACCTGAAACGATCCGAAATAAGTTGAAAACTCAAAACACACACACTGCCAAAGGGATTCAGAGCCTCGAGAGAAGAAAAATAATAAAAAAAGGATAAAATGCCAGAGAATATCGCAAGTTAGCAAAATGCACACATCGGGCGAAGAGAAAGGAGAGCGAAAAATGGCGTTGATGGTGAATGACATAAGCGAGAGTGAGCGGAAAGGTGCGGGGGAGGCGAGGTGAAGGTGAAGGTGAAGGTGGTGGTGGTGGTGGTAGCGGTGGCGAGAGGCGAAGGCGTGGGGAACGACAGAAAAGAGAAAGCACAAAGAGAAGAGAAAGGGGGCGAGAGCAAGAGAGAGAGAGAGAGAGAGAGAGAGAGAGAGAGAGAGAGAGAGAGAGAGAGAGAGAGAGAGAGAGAGGTGCGCGAATGGTGGTGGGGAGCTTGGGAGCAGGCAGGCGGGCCATGCACGCGTCGTGTGTAATACTCACCTAAGTCGGGGATGGAACTGGAAACGTCGTCGGCTTCCTCCTTCTTGCGGTCCTTCTTGCCTGAGGCGCGTGGACGCCCGCCAGGGGCAGAGGACGTAGTGGGCGATGAGGGTGAGGAGGGCGTGGGCGGCGGGCAGTCTGACGCCCTCACCTGGTCAGGAGGACGTGTCTGGTCAGGTCGCGCCAAGTCGTGGGTACGGCGGGCGTCCCGGTACCTGGCGCCATGAGGGCCGCGAATGACTTCTCGGGGCACGTTCATGGGCCGGGCAAACTCGCCCGAGGGCCGCCTGCCCCGGGACTCGTAGGTGTGGGTGTCGGGGGGAGGCATGCTGGTCTCCACACAGCGGATCACGCCGGGCCCGCCTCCGTCACTCTCACCCTCGCGGTACTCCACTTCGGACTCGCGCTTCACAAGCACTTGCGGCTTGACGTCTGCTTCGCTGGTGGTCTTTTGGCGCCACGGTGCCGGACGCGGAAACTTGCAGGGAGAAAGTTCCTCAAAAACGGGCTTGGTATCACCCGCAGCGAGAGCTTCTTCAGAAGGCGGCGTGGTCTCCACATGTTGAGCGACTTCCACACCGCGGGTGGCCTCCACGTGCTGGCCGGCCTCCACGTGGTACGAGGGGGAGGAGGAGAATGGGCTGAACTCCTGCGGAGGGTATCCTTGCCCTGAGGAGTATTCTTGACCTGAGGAATATTCTTGAGATGGGTAAGTGGCCTCCTCTGCAGCAGTGACGGAGGAGGTCACGAGAGGCTCACACAGCGCCTTGTCACTCATTTTCCTCATGTCTCTGGGGGCAGCTTGGCACCAAACTTTCAAAAAGGTAAAAAAGATATACCAATGCAGTCACTCGCGCAGTCAGATTATGAACTATGAGTGATCGCAGGGCAGCACGCGATCCGTCACACAACGAGCAGAACTTGTAAAAACATCAACTTCTCCTACTGAGAACATTTACGAAACTTCTTTTAAACTACTTCAGTATTACAAAGTATTAAAAACCTTAACTTAGACACCAAAGTCAGGCTGCACAAAAAGAGGGCGTCTGTGAAGGTGGGCGTGAGCAGAGTGTCTGCGGCCTGAGCGGCAAGTGCAGCAGTTCGTCATGGACAACACGGCCCTCACTAGCAACAAGGTCAGGTTCGCGGGCTTGTTCCGGAACCGGCGGGTACAGTTCACGATGTGACCTTGAACCTTCGCGATTGTTCCAACCCTTGCAATATACACAAACACAGTCAGCCAAACAAACACCAGTGTACGTCACCTAATACGGCACTCACAACATGCAGGTCACTTGATGGACAGTATGTTTGCATAAAGCGTGACAGTAGCAGCGTGCCACGCTTGACTAGTCACACTTTTACTGCATAGGAATGCGTCACACTTGCTTAAGCTTGCCGCGTCTTAGCACCAGAGATGACACGACAAAGTCTCACTTTGAACGACGTCTGCGCCAGCGGCAGAGGCAGCAACAGGGCAGCAGGTGACGGCGCGGCCTGAGGCTGTGGGACACCCGATACACCGCCAAGGTCCTGTGATCCTGCACTCCCACGCTGTCACTCTAGGGGGCAGAGAAGGCAGGCCGAGGAACGAGTTGGCAGGATGCAGGTAGTAGATAGGCAACTGTATCCTGAGGAGAAGTTATCCTGGAGGCTGCAACACCGACTGTTTGAGGAGTGAGTAGCGCGGTGAGGCGGCGAGCGGTGGCGGGTGGCGCGAGGCGAGGGGCGGTGCCAAGCGTGGCGGGAGTGTCAGTGAGTGCCAGCGGAGGTGGGAGCGAACAGTGTCTCGCCTCCAGCAGCGCGGGTAAGAATGCGTCCTCACGTGAGGGGTGGTGGTGGCGGCCGCGTGTGCCGCCCGTGAGTGCATGTCTCGAGCTGCGCCGGCGTCGCCTGAACCATGTGTGTGCGTGCGTGTGTGTGTGTGTGTGTGTGTATGTGTGTGTGTGTGTGTGTGTAGGTGTACGCCCGAGATGTGTACGTGTTGGGGAGCCGCCGGTGTGTCTACGCACCCTCGAGTTCGGTCAGCAACCACGTGGGGCCAGACATCTTG
>NC_087153.1:31570521-31573021 GCF_035594125.1 Scylla paramamosain | reverse complement strand
TGCTCCGGACTGCTTCGAAACTCCTGCCTTTAGGGGCGACACGCTGCCTGCCGGTGCCGAACCATGTTTCTGAATTCCTGCTCCATTTGTGAGGTCCATGGGAGGTGGTATGGCATCATCTGCGTTAACCGTCTCGCCCTCTATGCTTACTCTTCTCCTCACATAGTCGAGATGACGTCGTACAGTCCTCCCATCTAGCAACTGCACCTTGAAAGAAACAGGACCGGATTTTTGGACAATTACGCCTGATAGCCATTTTTTCCCTGGAGAAAAGTTTACTACATAAACTAATTCTCCCACTTTAAATTCCCTATGCCGCGCTTTCTGATCATGGTAGTACTTTTGCATTTCTTGCTTCTTCATAACTCTATCCTGGACATCTGGATGCAGTAAGTCTAAACAAGTTTTTAATTTTCTTCCCACTAAAAGCTCAGCAGGGGAAACTCCTGTGGTAGTCTGAGGTGTTACTCGATACCGTAACAGAAACTTGCTAATTCTGGATTCCAATGAGCCTCCTGTTAATCTTTTAAGAGAATTTTTAAAAATTTGAACTGCCTTTTCCGCCAACCCATTGGATGCTGGATGGTAGGGAGATGTCTTTATGTGAATGATACCATTTTGTTTTAAGAAAGCTTCAAACTCTTCGCTACAAAAATTGGTACCATTATCTGTTACCACCGTGTCAGGTAGTCCTTGTGACCCGAATGTAACTTGCAACTTTTCAATAGTTATAGATGAAGTGGCTGACTGTGTAGCGTGAACATCCATCCATTTGGAATGGGCATCTATGATGACGAGGAACATCTTACCCATAAACGGCCCAGCGTAATCCAAATGTAACCTGGACCAGGGTTTTAGTGGCCACTCCCATGGCTGCAAAGGAGCGTCTGGGGGAAGATTTCTCACTTGTTGGCACTGTGAACATAGTTGTACTGTTGACTCAACATCTTTATCTATATTGGGCCACCACACATGACTACGCGCAATACCTTTCATGCGCGAGACTCCTGGATGCGTTGCATGTAGCTCAGCCAACACATTTTTTCTAGCTATCTGAGGCACCACCACTCTTGATCCCCACAAAATTATTCCATCTTGGACACTTAATTCGTGCCTCCTTCTAAAAAAAGGCTGAAGTGTTTCCTCTGCTATATGTCCAGGCCAACCGTACAGAATGTGATCTCTTACCTTCGAGAGTGTTGAGTCCTTATCCGTCCATTGCCTTAACTCTCTCGACGTGACGGGTGTCTGGTCTAGTCTCTCCAACACGCATACCACATCACCGGGGACTGGAGTCACCTTGGGGAATTCAGGGAGAGGAAGGCGACTCAACCCATCAGCATGTACTATATTTTTCCCTGGTTTGTGGGTGATAGTGTATTCATACGCCGATAGTGTTAGCGCCCAGCGTTGGATACGACTTGATGCCATCACAGGCACTGGGCGAGTTTCATTAAACAGACTTTTAAGTGGCTGATGGTCTGAAATGATCTCAAAATGGCGGCCATACAAGTAATTATGAAATTTCTTAACACCAAATATTATTGCCAAACCTTCTTTCTCTACCTGAGCATACTTGCGTTCAGCTATGCTCAGGGATCGGGATGCGAAAGCAATCGGTTTCTCCTCTCCAGACTCCAAACGGTGTGCAAGGACTGCTCCCAATCCGTATGGTGACGCGTCACAGGTGAGCAGGAGGGGCTTGCTGCTGTCATAATGCACCAACACCTTGGAGCTCGCCAACAGTTGTTTCGATGTGGCAAGGGCACGCTGCTGTTCTGGTCCCCATTGCCATTCCACGTCCCGTTGCAGTAATCTGTACAAGGGAGCAAATACTGTGGAGAGATTAGGAATGTATCTGCCATAATAATTAACAAGCCCCAAATACGCCTTTAGTTCAGTGATGTTGCTTGGTGTGGGTGCCCTTTATAACAGCTTGAACCTTGTCCTCGGACGGGTGCAGCCCTTCCGCATTAATTTTATGTCCTAAATATGTTACTTCTGGTGCCTGAAACACACACTTCTTTAACTTCAGTTTCACCCCCGCGTCATCCATACGCCTCAAAACTTCTGTCAGGTTACTCAGATGTTCCCTTTCCGTCTTCCCTGTCACTAATACATCATCCAAGTACACCACCACGTGAGGGATACCTTGCAGTAAGTTCTCCATAACTCTCTGGAATATTCCTGGCGCCGAGGAGACTCCGTATGGTAAGCGATTATATACGAATAACCCCTTATGTGTATTTATCGTTACATATTTTTTTGATTCCTCTTCCAGTGGTAGTTGTGAATAAGCATGTGACAGGTCTAATTTTGAAAAAGTCTTCCCTCCTGACAAATTTGCTAATAAATCCTCAACCTTCGGTATCGGGTAACTGTCCACTCTAGACACGCGGTTCACAGTCATCTTGTAGTCCCCACAAATACGTATGGATTTGTCTCCCTTAACTATCGGGACTATTGGCGCCGCCCACTCTGAGAACTGCACAGGTTCAAT